>NC_056448.1:24710764-24828264 GCF_018296145.1 Oncorhynchus tshawytscha
ATGTTCAATTTGCACCAGTGCACTACTGCACACACTGCGTAGCAGACAGAACACTAGGCATTGGCCAGCTAGCCCAACTATCAACCCTAACACACGCACGCACACATAGCTCGGAGAGATGATGAGGGGGGGAAATGACTCCTGTGTTCTTCCAGGGCGGCACATGCCGTAGCAAGGATCCTGCCCTCTCCTCTCTTTCTTTCTATCTTCCTCGCCTGCTCTTGCTCGCTCTCTCTCAGCAATCGCGGGTCATCTGCAGTTGAAAACTCACCCTGCCGCCTGCGTTAATGTGTGTGTGTTATAAAATGTGAATTCACATGTAGAGCCGATGTGGCTCAGGACCAAGCCATGCACAGTATCAGACAGAGATGGCGATCTCTACTCAATTTGCTGAACCATGGAGTGTGTGTGCAGTGTCTGTGTGTGTATGCGTTATTATTGGTTTAACCATGTGCTATCCACGTTCCCTTGTTGGGTAATAAATGTGCTTGTATATGAGGTTGTTTGTGTGTGTGTGTGTGTGTGTGTGTGTGTGTGTGTGTGTGTGTGTGTGTGTGTGTGTGTGTGCAGGTCTTAGACCCTCCCCGTGTCCTTGCTGTGTAATAAGCGTGTGAGACTGCAGCAGTATACACATCTGGCTGGTGGTTGATTGAGGCGCTGCACTGCTGCAGACATTAACCACTGCCCCAACCCTCACCTGCCCTCTACCCGCTGGCCCCTCCCCCAGCCACCACACACACACAATATACACAGCTTCCTGTGCTCTCTCTCTCTCTCTCTCTCTCTCTACACACACACACACACACACACACTCTGAAGGAGGTTTCTTCCACGTCGTTTGAGGGGACACACTCTGGGGGGAAATCTCCCTTTGTCTGACTGAGTGCTGAAGGAAGGCTGCTGGTGCTGTGACTGTGCTGACGGTGTGTTTCTCCTCAGGAGTGACTAGAACATGGGAAACAGGGTGTGACAGACAGGGAATGCATCCCAAATGGCACACCATTCCCTATATAGTGCATTACAATACACCTCTATAGGGAGTAGGGTGACATTTGGGACACTGCCAGGATTACTGACAGCATTCTGGGCAGTCAGACTGAGAGACACAGTGTACACTGGAGGGACATTTAGACAGGCTTTATGACGTCACAGCTAAACGTAGGCCTCTACTAATGTGTGTGAGTTGAAGGGTTGCTGCAAAGGTTTTGAGGTAAAGAGACTTAGTAAAGGCTGATTAAAAAGCATTAGGTCTGACCCCAATTAGTCGACTGGTCGATTGTTTGGTCGTTAGGCTCTTGGTCGACCAAAATTGTTTTAGTCAAGTAACAAATATACAGCACCAGTCAAAAGTTTGGGACACACCTACACATTCTATTTTTTTTATTTAATAGTAAGTAGAATTAATTTAGTAGAATAATAGTGAAGACATCAAAACTATGAAATAACACTGGAATCATTTAGTAACCAAAAAAGTCTTAAACAAATTAAAATATATTTTATATTTGAGATTCTTCCATGTAGCCACCCTTTGCCTTGATGACAGCTTTGCACACTCTTGGCATTCTCTCAACCAGCTTCATGAGGTAGTCACCTGGAATGCATTTCAATTAACAGGTATGCCTTGTTAAAGTTAATTTGTATAAACTAATAGGGTGTGTCTTTATATAAAAAAATGCACATTTAAAAATGTTGACCAATCAATTGGTCGAAAGAACAGACGACTTTCAGTCGACCAAGATTTCTTTAGTCGGGACAACCCTAAAACCCATAGCCTGTTGAAGCTGCAACTGTACGTATTAGTCCTGGTGTATTCTGTAAGATAACACAGGTGCGCACACAAACACACACATACTTAGCTCTGTACCTTCCCATGCTCTGCTTCACTGAGTGGCAGCTCAGCCAGCATCCTTGTATTAGCCCTGACTGGGAGTCTGGGTCCTGGTCTGCCTCATTAAAACCTCCTATTGTCACGCCCTGGCCATAGAGAGGCTTTTATTCTCTATTTTGGTCATGCCAGGGTGTGACTAGGGTGGGCATTCTAGTTTCTTTATTTCTATGTTTTCTGTTTCTGTATTTTGGCCGGGTAGGGTTCTCAATCAGGGACAGCTGTCTATCGTTGTTTCTGATTGGGAATCATACTTAGGCAGCCTGTTTTGCCACCTTAGTTGTGGGTAGTTGTGTTAGTGGTCTGTATAGCCGAAGTAAGCTTCACGGTCATTTCCTTATTCTTTGTTTTGTTGGTGACATTTATAAATAAAAAGAAATGTACGCTCACCATGCTGCACCTTGGTCCGGTCATATCCACCCTGACGCCGATCGTGACACCTATCCTGAATCAGTCAATTACAGGCTGAGCAGAGAAACCGAGAAAACACTCCTCAAATCCTTTGTCTCTGCCAGCCCGTTGGAGAGTTTCCTCTTTAAATGACCTCTTTTAACCCAAATTGAATATATTAGTCTTCCCTGGAGGCTATGGAGAAGAAAGCCTCCAAACTCTTAATTTCTTTTTTTCCTCTTTCTCTCTCTCTCTCTCTCTCTCTCTCTCTCTTTCTTTCGTTCTTTCTCTTTTTTATTTATTTTTCCTCTGTCTGTCTCTCTCTTTCTCTCTGGAGGAGTCGGTAGATTTAACGATGGCTCTTCTAGTAGGAGATATTTTCAGACTGAATGACTGACAGACAGACAGACATTTCAGTTCATTTCCAAATGTCTTGTAGTGAAGACTTTTCTTGGCTTTAGATGTCCTTTGAGATTCTCCATAGATATTTCATTACATAACGTGGCGTGGTACAGAATAACATAGTACACTCACAGGAATTGATGTAATAATGTAAACATATATCTTGTACTGGTTGAGGGAGTGTAAATCTGTGTTAGTGGGTCCTTATTATTTCTGTCCTATGTCAGTATTAATGTGGGACTACTTCAATTTTTTTTTGCATTTCTGCTTTTATCCATGCACGTATGTCACTATGTAATAGCATAGTGATTGTGAGTGAATGTGTGTGTGTACTGTTGTTCTGGGTGTGTAGTAAAAGGTGACCTTGCAGCAGAAGACACGTCTGCTGTGTCCAGTGTAAAGCTGATAAAGACCCCCCCCACGGCCTGTCCTGGGAGCTGCCTGTGCTCTTGGTCCTGTTGCCAGGGAGACCAGACCCTATGCAGGCAGAATCCCCCCTAATACATACCTGGGAGGGCTCTCACTCACTCACTATGGCCCTGTTCATATCATTTTACAATGACAATGAGGCATGAAACAGCAGGTGTTTGGCTGGTAGAAGTGCTGAGCAATTAACAAAAATGTCATATTTTGGGGGTTTATTAAACAACTAATTGACTGACGTCGGTTCAATTACTTGAATCCATTTAGTTCTGTTTTTTTTGTGAGCCCAGTGCGCTGTTTCTGTAGAGAGAAATAAAATAATTCACGAGAGAAATCAGGTCAAGAACTATGTGGGACGCTGGGCTGAAGGGAGTTGTAGTTTTCATTAAGCAAATATTCAACCTAGTTCAGCATAGAAATGTGGCAATTAACAACAATGACCATAATCAATTGTGCCTTGATTATGCCTGTTCTTTCCAGCTCGGACAGAGATGGATACACTTTTACACCTTCTACGTTAGGTTAGATACACACAGACCACATCGACCACATGAGAGAGGAATGTAGACAACACAATGATGAGAGAGGGATAGAAACAGTATTTGAAAGTATGCCTTATCTACTTTGAATAACTACTCAAATTATTTAGTCAGACAGCTCTGCAGTATACTTAGGCAGGTTAGCTTAGCTAAATAGCATGACTAAAAACAGTACAGCACAGAGATAACATCAGTTGTCTGGCTGGCTGGCTGGCTGGCTGCTACTGCCAGAACAGAGATGAGATGATGACTTTGAGGAATTAAAAATAATAAAGTAATCAAATAAAACTAAGTAATAAAAACAACTGATTGTATTATTGTATTATTTTGTATTATTTCAAAGTAATTTCTAATTTTTCTATTGATATCTACCCAATGTGGAGCTGACAGAGACATTTTAATATTTTCAATGTTTTGCCTTTTGAATTTCCATTAAAAAGCTCTCATTATTTCATAATGCATTTAATGTTTAAAAAATTTACCAAAAATCGAAAACCGTTATCATTTAAAAACATTTTTACCGAAACCGAACCAACCTCAAAGTACCAATCACTCAGCACTAGCTGGTAGCCATTTGCAGTCCCATATCTGAAGACGATTTCTCTGTAGAGGGGAAGCAAGGTAGGAAAACAAACTGCCGCCTTGTCTGCATCCCAGGAGAGTGTCAGCAGCAGCCAAGCTCATAACCTTCAAGAGCCAAAGGAAAGTGATCATTGAAATGCCTGTCTGTACACACACTTTTTTAATCCTCCTAATTATTCAACGGCCTCATTTTTCAGGGGTGTATTTGTGTGTAATGTGTGTAATGTGTGTAATGTGTGTAATGTGTCAGGGCTGGAGTCAATTCGAATTGAAGGCAGTCAATTCAGGAAGTGATTTTAATTAAAAATGGTAAAAAAAAAAAATTTGCTTCGACTTGAAAAGTCATTGTAAATAGTAGGGTTGTGACGATACCAGTATCGCAAAACATTTTCCATTACAAAAATGTAAACACGAAGCAGACCAAACTCTTTGGCCCTTTAAATTGGCCAGGGTAGGTCGTCATTGTAAATAAGAATTTGTTCTTAACTGACTTGCCTATTTAGATAAAGGTTAAAAAATATATATAATTACTAAATAAAATGTAAAACCTGCTCTATGTAAGCTATTGTATGCTATAGTCAGAAGTTTACATACACTTACGGTTGGAGTCATGAAAACTTGTTTTTCAACCACTCCACAAATTTCTTGTTAACAAACTATAGTTTTGGCAAGTCGGTTAGGACATCTACTTTGTGCATGACACAAGTAATATTTCCAACAATTGTTTACAGACAGATTATTTCACTTATAACTCACTGTATCACAACTCCAGTGGGTCAGAAGTTCACATACACTAAGTTGACTGTGCCTTTAAACAGCTTGGAAAATTCCAGAAAATGATGTCATGGCTTTAGAAGCTTGTGATAGGCTAATTGACATCATTTGAGTCAATTGGAGGTGTACCTGTGGATTTATTTCAAGGCCTACCTTTCCAAACGCCTGAAGGTACCACGTTAATCTGTACAAACAATAGTACACAAGTATAAACACCATGGGAATACGCAGCCGTCATACTGCTGAGGAAGGAGACGCGTTCTGTCTCCTAGAGATGGACATACTATGGTGCGAAAAGTGCAAATCAATCTCAGAACAACAGCAAAGGACCTTGTGAAGATGCTGGAGGAAACAGTTTTTTAAATGTATTTTTTATTTCACCTTTATTTAACTAGGTAAGATAATTGAGAACAAGTTCTCATTAACAACTGCGACCTGGCCAAGATAAAGCAGAGCAGTGCGACACAAACAACAACACAGTTACACATGGAATAAACAAGCGTTCAGTCAATAACACAATAGAAAAAAGAAAGTCTATATACAGTGTGTGCAAATGGCGTGAGGAGGTAGGCAATACATAGGCCATAGTAGCGAAGTAATTACAATTTAGCAGATTAAAACTGGAGTGATAAATGAGCAGATGATGATGTGCAAGTAGAGATACTGGTGTGCAAAAGAGCAGAAAAAAATGGGGATGAGGTAGGTAGATTGGGTGGGCTATTTACAGATGGACTATGTACAGCTGCAGCGATCAGTTTGCTGCTCAGATAGCTGATGTTTAAAGTTAGTGAGGGAAATATAAGTCTCCAGCTTCAGCGATTTTTGCAATTCGTTCCAGTCACTGGCAGCAGAGAACTGGAAGGAAAGGCGGGCAAAGTAGAAGTTGGCTTTGGGGATGACCAGTGAAATATACCTGCTGGAGCGCATGCTATGGGTGGGTGTTGTTATCGTGACCAGTGAGCTGAGATAAGGTAGAGCTTTACCTAGCATAGACTTATAGATGACCTGGAGCCAGTGGCTCTTGCGACGAATATGTAGCGAGGGCCAGCCGACTAGAGCACACAGGTCGCAGTGGTGGGTGGTATAAGGGGCTTTGGTAACAAAACGGATGGCACTGTGATAGACTGCATCCAGTTCGCTGAGTAGAGTATTGGAAGCTATTTTGTAGATGACATCGCCAAAGTCGAGGATCGGGTTGAATAGTCAGTTTTACTAGGGTAAGTTTGGCGGCGTGAGTGAAGGAGGCTTTGTTGCGAAAAAGAAAGCCGATTCTAGATTTGATTTTGGGTAGTAAACAGTGTAGGCAACGCTAGCAAACGGCACAGCCAATAAAATGTGTGTGCCCCGTAGCAGGTAACAGAAATATCTATGCCCACAGTAAAACGAGTCATATATCGACATAACCTGAAAGGCCGCTCAGCAAGGAAGAAGCCACTGCTCCAAAACGCAATAAAAAAGCCAGACTACGGTTTGCAACTGCACATGAGGACAAAGATCATACTTTTTGGAGAAATGTCCTCTCGTCGGATGAAACAAAAATAGAATTGTTTGGCCATAATGACCATCTTTATGTTTGGCTGAAGAAGGGGGAGGTTTGCAAGCCGAAGAACACCATCCCAACTGTGAAGCATGGGGGTGGCAGCATCATGTTGTGGGGGTGCTTTGCTGCAGGAAGGACTGGTGCACTTCACAAAATAGATGGCATCATAAGGTAGGAAAATTATTTGGATATATTGAAGCAACATCTCAAGTGTCACGCCCTGACCATAGTGAGGTTTTTATTCTCTATTTTGGTCAGGCCAGGGTGTGACTAGGGTGGGCATTCTATGTTCATGTTTCTATGTTTTCTATTTCTTTGTGTTTGGCCAGGTATGGTTCTCAATCAGGGACAGCTGTCTATCGTTGTCTCTGATTGGGAATCATACTTAGGTAGCTTTTTTCCCTCCTTCAGTGTGAGATCTTGTTCTTTCGGTTGTGTGCAGGTAGTTGGCACAATGAAGCTGTTCGGTCGTTGTATTCTTTATTGTTTTGTTTTTCTAAAAGTTTTACTTCATTATTAAATTATGTGGAACTCAAAGAATGCTGCGCCTTTGTCTCATCATTCCGACGACACCTGTTACATCAAGACATCAGTCAGGAAGTTAAAGCTTGGTTGCAAATGGGTCTTCCAAATGGACAATGACCCCAAGCATACTTCCAAAGTTGTGGCTAAATGTCTTAAGGACAACAAAGTCAAGTTATTGGAGTGGCCAACACAAAGCCCTCACCTCAATTCTATAGAAAATGTGTGGGCAGAACTGAAAAAGTGTGTGCGAGCAAGGAGGCCTACAAACCTGACAGTTACACCAGCTCTGTCAGGAGGAATGGGCCAAAATTCACCAAACTTATTGTGGGAAGCTTGTGGAAGGTTACCTGAAACGTTTGACCCAAGTTAAACAATTTAAAGGCAATGCTACCAAATGCTAATTGAGTGTATGTAAACTTCTGACCTACTGAGAATGTGATGAAAGAAATTAAATCTGAAATAAATCATTCTCTCTACTATCATCCTGACATTTCACGTTCTTAAAATAAAGTGGTGATCCTAAATGACCTAAAACAGGGAAATTTTACCAGGATTAAATGTCAGGAATTGTGAAAAACTGAGTTTAAATATATTTGGCTACGGTGTATGTAAACTTCCGACTTCAACTGTACATGTGACTCTGGATGTCAACATAATGATGTTTGTTTCGAACATCAGTTCGGTTTTCCTAAAGAAGTTCAATCCGCTTTCTGTTTTGTTTCCTTGCCATGATACTAACAAGTATCTCAATACTGCTATCGTTCCGGCCCTCAAAAATTGATTCCGTTTTTTCACATTTTCAATTTGAACTGACCCCAGCCCAGGTATGTCTTAGTATGGATAGTGAAATCCAGTGTGTGTGTGTGAGCCCAGTGTCTGTGCGTGAAGTGGGTAGACTAGATGAGAAGATGCAGACAGTGTGTGTGTGGTGTGTGTCTGGCGGGCTCTGATGATTGCATGGTTTGACCAGGGAGGCTGGAGCCGTTAGAGCTGTTTGAGTGCTGGATTCAGGTAATTGATGCTGGTCAGCGTCAGGTCCCATAGGTCTCTGGTCAAAAGTAGTGCACTAAATATGGAATACTAGTGTGCCATTTGGGATTTAGCTTATGGCACTGCTATGGTGTGAGTAATGGTGTAAGCTATACATTACAGTACTACAATACTGCAATCATTACACCTGTGTTATAACCTCTGGATTTGTCCTGCAATACTCTGCTCTGTGGCTCCTACAGACAGTTTACAGCCATTCCAAACAGGAGGAACAAAACCCACTTGCTGTTGTCTGTGGTAACCCTAGGCAACAGACCCCAGGAGACAGTGGCTAACAAATCTGTAAGCTCCATTTAAAAAGGCCCAAGCATATGTCACACTGGTAGAACAGAGAAAGGGAATGATTGCTCTGAGCAGCTGATACTGGGGACTGTGTTTGCTAGGAGTTAAGGCAGATTTGGCCCTGTGCTTTGTGCCTAGTCTCTGTTTGCTGATGATAAGACCATTCACTGCTGCTATTGCCTCCCTGCCAGGGCTAGGTGCTGGGGCTAGTAGCTGGGAAGGGCGCTGAAGCTAGTGACTAGCCTTCACGGCCAGCTCGCTCATTAGGCAGGATTGGGCGGCAGGGTAGCCTAGTGGTTAGAGCATTGGACTAGTAACCGGAAGGTTGCAAGTTCAAATCCCCAAGCTGACAAGGTACAAATCTGTCGTTCTGCCCCTGAACATGTAGTTAACCCACTGTTCCTAGGCCGTCATTGAAAATAAGAATTTGTTCTTAACTGACTTGCCTCGTTAAATCAAGGTTTTTTAAAAATAAAAATTAGGCAGATTGACAAGGGCAGCATTTCCTGAGATAAACTGATCAAGACGCACCTCTAACAACAACGCATAAAACCTCACATAATTCTGCCCAAAAACGATGACAATTTCTCTTAACCAGTGGCATATGTGACCGACCGGCTTGATTTGGCCTTATGTAGCAAAATTTGAAGTGGTGTTTTTTACATTGGATAAAAGTGGATACTCAGAGCTAGAAAGTGTTCTATCGTACACTACAGTTGAGGAACAATGGGAAAGTAATTCTGCTTTGAAAGTTGATAAACTTGTAACCCCACTTTTGAGAAAATGTCCTTTGAATGTTACTCTCCTACTGGAAAGTTCTTCATTGTCTACAACCACTCAGTGTTGTGAACACCCTCTTAAGCCTTAGCCCCACCCATCTCTTTAAGGATTCACAACATCAGCAGCCTGGTGGTCCAAAATAGCATAACTGGTGTATTTTAACACCAATAAACTCATCCGTTTAAAAATGTATTTAAGATAATGTCAATTTAGCAAACCAGGCAACTAAAAGCAACTTTCCAAACAGTGTTTTGGTTCATTTTTAGCTTGTTAACTAGCTAGCTAACTGTAAGACAACATCTTAACTTTAGCCAATTTGTTTTCATTATTACAGGAAAATCAACAATGGCAAGCTAATTACCGAAAAGCTTACTGTTGTGATTGTGACGAAATAAAAGCCGTACATTCTCCTGGAGAGTTTTAGAACTTGGACACTGTCTCGCTGGCCTAACATTATATCCTAATTTGACTTTGCTCTTCACATTACCGTCTCTGGTAAACACACACTCTATCAAATGAAATGTAAGTTTATTTGTCACATGCACAGGATACAGCAGGTGTAAACGGTACAGTGAAATGGTTACTCTCATAGTGGAGTCTAGCTAACATTAGCTAGCTAATCAATGAACCATAATCCCAACCCATAACATTACTACCCTGCATGAATCTACAGGTAGCTAGCTAACCAACTAGGTTTAATGTTAGGCTATAACTAGCAATGCAAATGGCTCTGAGATATGAATAATATTATTACACAGATCTCACACGTAACGTTAGCTAGCGAGCCAGCTAAAATGTATGACAATGTCATGAGACAGACACTTTTTACATCATGCAGGTTTCTCCGATCAAATAGCTTAACCTCATGTTAGAACCTCATGTTAGAAAACAACATATTCTAAAAACAGGAAAGGTCAATGTAAAATGGACAATATGGAATGGACAATCACAACTGTTATCCAGGAGTTTCACCCCATTGTCATGACCAGTGGTTTCAAGTTTGTTTCTGTCAATTCTGGGGTAAGCTACACCCCAGTAAGCACGAGCCGACGTCTTTTGGATGTCTTTTTTTGCTGTTTTACAAACAGTAGCCTTACTACATAGATGGGCATTCATAAAATTCAATTTCAGGCAAAACTATAGGCTACACCTCAGTAAGCACAGAGTGGCGCCGATGCCTTTTGGACGTCTTTTTTGGGTGCAATCCGGACCGATCTTGAGTTCCACAGACATTGTTTTTTGGTCTGGTCCGGACTAAATTTGAACCAATCATAGACGTCTATGTTTGGTTCAGATTTGGTGCAGTCCAGACCAGCCTTGATTTCAACATCCACAGACATTGATTTTTGGTCCATTTTTGGACCAGCCATGATTTGGCCCCAACATAGACGTCTATAAATGACATATTTTCAACTTTCATTCAGAACCAAAAATGTGCCTGATTTCAACATCTGGAAAATACACATTTTCAACATCTGGGAAATAAGTATTTCTTTACTTTCATTCGGAACTGAAAAGGAACCTGATTTCAACTTCCTGTAAAATATATATTTTAAAACTACGGAAATACATATTTTCACCTTTCATTCAGAACCTAAATTGAACCTAACTTCAACGTTTGAAAATACTATTTTACACCTTTACAACAACCTTTTGCTTACTGGGACTATTCTAGTTTTGCCGGGGGCGTTATTTTTGGTCTCGCCTAGGGCGGCATAACGGCAAGAATGGTCCGGCTGGCCTTTAGTTTAACTGCCCGTGGCGTGGTCTGGTTGGTTGACTGTTGGCAGGGGCCTGACACTGTCTGCTAGAGATCACAGTAGCAGCAGCGTGGTTCCGCTCTGCCAGCCTCAGAGGAGCCCAGCCCTGTAATGGGATTAATGTGGCGTGCTCTGGGAGACGAGGAGACCGTGCTCTTTGCCGCTTGCCCTTCCAGCCGCTCGTACTCCCAGCCGCTCCACCGCCCACCGCCCACAGACCAGGCCGCTGATGATGCTGATGGCGAGGGCCAGTTTTCCAGGTGGCAAGGATGTTGACATGGCGGCTCCTCTCCCCCTCCGTTAGCTCTTCCACTTCATCTCCCTAGGACTCTGCCCTGCTCTGGATCATAACTGTTTTGCTCTATAGTGGTATGAGGCCTATTACCAACCTCAGTCAATAGATAAGACACACACACACTCTGCACACTCTGCACACTGCACGCTATCCAATAGCAATGGCCACCATTGTTCCTGTCGAAGAAGGCAAAGGTAACTGAACTAAATCACTATCGCCCCGTGGCAATCACTTCTGTCATCATGAAGTGCTTTAGAGAGACTAGTCAAGGACCGTATCACCTCCACCTTACCTGTCACCCTAAACCCACTGCAATTTGCATACCGCCCCAATAGGTTCACAGACAATCCAATCGCCATCACACTGCACACTGCCCTATCCCATCTGGACAAGAGGAATAACTATGTAAGAATACTGTTCATTGACTACAGCTCAGCATTCAACAACATAGTACCCTCCAAGCTCATCATTAAGCTTGAGGCCCTGGGTCTCAACCCCGCCCTGTGCAATTTGGTCCTGGACTTCCTGACGGGCCGCCCCCAGGCAGTAAAGTTAGGAAACAACATCTCCACTCAGCTGATCCTCAACACAGGGGCCCCACAAGGGCGTGTGCTCAGCCCCCTCCTGTACTCCCTGTTCATCCATGAATGCGTGGCCATGCACACCTCCAACTCAATTATCAAGTTTGCAGACGACACAACAGTAGTAGGCTTTATCACCAACGATGACGAGACAGCCTACAGGGAGGAGGTAAGGGCACTCGAAGTGTGTTGTCAGGAAAATAACCTCTCACTCAACGTCAACAAAACAAAGGAGATGATCGTGGACTTCAGGAAACAGCAGAGAGAGCACCCCCCTATCCACATTGACGGGACATCAGTGGAGAAGGTGGATAATGTAAAGTTCCTCTGCGTACATATTCTTGACAAACTGAAATGGTCCACCCACACAGACAGTGTGGTGAAGAGGGCGTAACAGCTCCTCTTTAACCTCAGGAGGCTGACAAAATTTGGCCTGTCACCTAATACCCTCACAAACTTTTACAGATGCACAATTGTGTAACCACCTGGTACGGCAACTGCACCTCCGTCAATCATGGGGCTCTCCAGCGGATGGTGCGTTCTGCACAATGCATCACTGGGGGCAAACTACCTGCCCTCCAGGACACCTACAGCACCCGATGTCACAGAAAGGCCAAAAAGATCATCAAGGACAACAACCACCCGAGCCACTGCCTGTTCACCCTGCTACCATCCAGAAGGCGAGGTCAGTACAGATGCATCAAAGCTGGGACCGAGAGACAGAAGCTATTTGTCAATCACAAGGCCATCAGACTGTTAAACTGCCATCACTAACACAGAGAGGCTGCTGCCTACATACAGACTTGACATCCTTGGCCACTCTAACAAATGGATCACTAGTCACTTTATTAATGCCACTTTAATAATGTTTACATATCTTGCTCTACTAATCCCATATGTATATACTGTATTTTATACCATCTGTTGCATCTTGCCTATGCCGCTGTCATTGCTCATCCATATATTTATATGTACATATTGTTATTACATCCCTTTACTTAGATTTGTGTGTATTAGGTTGTTGTTGGGGAATTGTTAGATATTGCTGCACTGTCGGAACTAGAAGCACAAGCATTTCGCTACACTCGCAATAACATCTGCTAACCATGTGTATGTGACCACTAACATTTGATTTGAATTGATATGGAGGTTGCGAGCTGCCTTTCTGAAGAGGAACCAGCTGTACCACATTACCTAATTGTTTTTTAGCTTATGGTCTTATCCCTAATTGATAGGCAGGGTAATGCTTTTGTGTTAATGGATTTTAGCCTCCTACTCCCTTGGGCATCATGGTAGCTAGCTTCCCCCATGACGTGAAGACATGGTGACACTGAGCCTTGTGACCCCTCTGACCTCTCCATGAATACATTAACCGTTGACCTCTGGCCCGAGGGCCTGTTCCCAACCCCCAACACTGGACATGTCCGAGTCATGTCGTAGTTACCACCTGTGATTGGTGTGAAGATATGTTTTTGATAGTTCCTCATGTGAAGCTCAGTCCTGTGTAGCTCAGTTGGTAGAAGATGGTGCTTGCAATGCCAGGGTTGTGAGTTTGAATCCCATGGGGGACCTGTACGAAAATGTATGTATTCACTACTGTAAGTCGCTCTGATTGAGAGCGTCTGCTAAATTACTAAAATGTTAAAAATGAGAAGAAAATATATATATATAATCTCAAATTCATACAGTGCCTTCAGAAAGTATTCCGACCCCTTGACTTTTTCCACATTTTGTTATGTTTCAGCCTTATTCTAAAATGGATTAAATAAATAAAAATCACAGGAATCTACACACAAAAGCCAATAATGACAAAGCAACAATTTGAGAAAATGTATTACAAATAATAAACAGAAATACCTTATTTACATAAGTATTCAGACCCGAAATTGAGCTCAGGTGCATCCTGTTTCCATTGATTGTCCTTGAGATGTTTCTACAACTTGATTGGAGTCTGCCTGTGATCATTTCAATTGATTGGACATGATTTGGAAAGGCACACACCTGTCTATTTAAGGTCCCACAGTTGACAGTACATGTCAGAGCAAGAATACAGCCGAAGGAATTGTGCGTAGAACTCCGAGACAGGATTGTGTCGTGGCACAGATCTGGTGAAGGGTACCAAAACATTTCTGCCGCATTGAAGGTCCCCCAAAACACAGTGGCCTCCAAATCAAATCAAACTTTATTGGTGAAATACACATATTTAGCAGATGTTTTTGTGTTCCTAATTCCAACAGTGCAGTAGTATCTAACAATTCACAGCAATACACACATCTAAAAGTAAAATAATGGATTTAAGAAATATATAAATATTAGATTGAGCAATGTTGGAGTGGCATTGACTAAATAAATATAGTAGAATAGAATACAGTATATATGGGATGTGTAAAGCAGTATGTAAACATTATTTAAAATGATCAAAGTGACTAGTGATCCATTATTAAAGTGGCCAGTGATTCCAACTCTATGTATATAGGGCAGCAGCCTCTAAGGTGCAGGGTTGCGAAACCGGGGATGGCTGTTTAACAGTCTGATGGCCTTGAGATAAAAGCTGTTTTTCAGTCTCTCGGCCCCAGCTTTGATGCACCTGTACTGACCTCGCCTTCTGGATGATAGCAGGATGAACAGGCCGTGGCTCGGGTGGTTGATGTCCTTGATGATCTTTTGACATCGGGTGCTGCAGTGCGGGCGGTGAAGTTCCCATACCAGGCGGTGATACAGCCCGATCGGATGCTCTCAATTGTCCATCTGTAAAGGTTTGTGAGGGTTATAGGGGCCAAACAAATTTATTCAGCCTCCTCAGATTGAAGAGGCCCTGTTGCGCCTTCTTCACCACAATGTTTGTTGGGTGGACCATTTCAGTTTGTCAGTAATGCGTACACCGAGGAACTAGAAGATGTCCACCTTCTCCACTGCGTTCCCGCTGATGTGGATGCTCCTTCCACTGTTTCCTGAAGTCCACAATCAGCTCCTTTGTTTTGTTGATGTTGAGTGAGAGGTTATTTTCCTGGCACCACTCTACCAGGGCCCTCACCTCCTCCCTGTAGGCTGACTCATCATTGTTGGTAATCTGGCCTACTACTGTCGTCTGCAAACTTGATGATTAAGGTGGAGGTGTGCATGGCCACGCAGTCATGGGTGAAAAGGGAGTACAGGAGAGTGCTGAGCACGCACCCTTGTGGGGAACGTGTGTTGAGGATCAGCGAAGTGGAGGTGTTGTGTTCTACCTTCACCACCTGGGGGCAGCCCGTCAGGAAGTCCAGGACCCAGTTAAACAGAGAGTCTTGAAAGGAAGAAGTTTGGAACCACCAAGGCTCTTCCAAGAGTTGGCTCTTCCAAGAGTTGACTAAGAACCCGATGGTTGTTCTGACAGAGCTCTAGTGTTCCTCTGTGGAGATGGAAGAAACTTCCAGAAGGACAACCATCTCTGCAGCACTCGACCATTCACACCTTCATGGTAGAGTGGCCAGACGGAAGCCACATCTCAGTAAAAGGCACATGCCAGCCCACTTGGAGTTTGCCAAAAGGTACTTAAAGACTCTCAGACCATGAGAAACAAGATTCTCTGGTTTGATTAAACCAATATTGAACTCTTTGGCCTGAATGCCAAGCATCATGTCTGGAGTAAACCTGGCACCGTCTCTACGGTGAAGCATGGTGGTAGCAGCATCATGCTGTGGGGATGTTTTTCAGCGGTAGTGACTGGGAGACTAGTCAGGATCGAGGGAGAGATGAACGGAGCAAAGTAAAGAGAGATTCTCGATGAAGAGATTCCAGACTGGGGCGAAGGTTCACCTTCCAACAGGACAATGACCCTAAGCACACAGCCAAGACAACGCAGTAGTGGCTTCGGGACAAGTCTCTGAATGTCCTTTAGTGGCCCAGCAAGAGCCCGGACTTGAACCCGATCGAACATCTCTGGAGAGACCTGAAAATAGCTGTGCAGCAACTCTCCCCATCCAACCTGACAGATCTTGAGAAGCTCTGCAGAGAAGAATGTGAGAAACTCCCCAAATACAGGTGTGCCAAGCTTTTAGGTTCATACCCAAGAAGACTTGAGGCTGTAATCACTGGCAAAGGTGTTTCAAACAAAGTACTGAGTAAAGGGTCTGAATACTTTTATTTGTAATGCATTTGCGAAAATGTCTAAAAAGCTATATTTACTTTGTCATTATGGGGTATTGTGTGTAGATTGATGAGGGGAAACCACATTTGAATCAATTTTAGAATAAGGCTGTGCCGAAACAAAATGTTGTAAAAGTTAAGGGGTCTGAATGCATTCCGAAGGCACTGTCTATAATTGTGTTAGGGGTCATGGAGCGTTCCGCGGATAGCTAGGCAGATTAAAGTACCAGCTCGCACATAGAGCTTGCCCACTACACACACACACACACACACACACGCGCGCACTCAAACTGCTGTTGCCACGGTGATAATGATACATCAGAGAGAGAGGTGAAGTGCGCCCAAAGATTTACAGACGTGGCAAGATCGCAGACTGACTCCTGCAAAGCAACATGGGAAAGGAAAAAGAGAACGAGAGACACAATAAGAAAGAGAGAGACGGAAGGAGAGAGAGAGAGAAAGCGCTATCTGATTCTAAGGGTGCACCTATTGTGTTCTTCTGAAAAGGACTGGCTGCAAAGGAATGAGCAAATAGGGGCTGGCGATAAGGAATCCATTACTACTGTTATTCTCTTCATCAGTGGGGGGGGGCAGACAGCAGGCCACTTAAAGCACATCCACATCTCCTCGTTCCTATTAAAACCATGTTTCACCATCATTCACTTGCTTTATGCACAGCCTGCCTCACAAGAAGCTAGTCTAGATGTTCCATCACACATTTATGTTGAACTGTTGTCTAATGAGCAGTGTTCATGTTCCAAAGTGTTTCTGGTAATTTAGTGCTGTATTATTAATCACTGTCTCTGTGTGATTCTGCAGTGATTGAACACATGTTTGGGATTTAAATCAAATCAAACTTTATTTGTCACATGCGCCGAATACAACAAGTGTAGACCTTACTGTGAAATGCTTACTTACAAAGCCTTAACCAACAGTGCAGTTTCAGAAGAGTTAAGAAAATATTTACCAAGTAAGCTAAGGTAAAAAATTATAATAAAAAGTAACACAACATGACAATAATGAGGCTATTACACAGGGGGTACCGGTACCGAGTCAGTGTACGGTGGGTACAGCTTAGCTGAGGTCATTTGTACATGTAGGATGGGGTGAAGTGACTATGCATAGATAATAAACAGCGAGTAGCAGCGGTGTACAAAACAAATGGAGGAGGGGGGGGGGGGTCAATGTAATAGTCTGGTGGCCATTTGATGAATTGTTCAGCAGTCTTATGGCTTAGGGGTAGAAGCTGTAAAGGAACCTTTTGGTCCTGGACTTGGCGCTCCGGTACCGCTTGCCGTGCAGTAGCAGAGAAAACAGTCTATAACTTGGGTGACTGGAGTCTCTGACAAATTTCTGGGCTTGGCCCCAGTGATGTACTGAGCCGTACTCACTACCCTTTGTAGCGCCTTACGGTCAGATGCTGAGTAGTTGTCATACCAGGTGGTGATCCAACATGTCAGGATGCTCTCGATGGTGCAGCTGTATAACGTTTTGAGGATCTGGGGTCGACTGATTTTTATCTTTCAACGCCGATACCGATACCGATTATTGGAGGACCGAAAAAAGTTGCTGCCGATTATTGGAGGACCAAAAAAAAGCCGCTGCCGATTATTGGAGGCCCGGAAAAAAAAAAGCTGCTACCGATTATTGGAGGACCAAAAAAGGCCGATGCCGATTATTGGAGGGCCCAAAAAAATTTGCTGATTATTGGAGGCCCAAAAAGGCCGCTGCTGATTATTGGAGGGACAAAAAAGCCGATACCGATTATTGGAGGACCCAAAAAGTTGCTGCCGATTATTGGAGGGCCCCAAAAAAAACAAACGATACCGATTATTGGAGGACCAAAAAAAAACTCCTCTACCGATTATTGGAGGACCAAAAAAATCTGATACCGGTTATTGGAGGACCAAAAAAGGTCGCTGCCGATTATTGGAGGGCCCGAAAAAGCCTCTACCGATTATTGGAGGGCCCAAAAAAAAGCCGCTGCCGTTTATTGGAGGGCCAAAAAAAGCCGATGCCGATTATTGGAGGGCCAAAAACCCGATACCGATTACTGGAGGACCAAAACATCTGATGCCTATTAATCGGACTATTTAAAAACATTTTTATTTGTAATAATGACAATTACAACAATACTGAATGAACACTTATTTTAACTTAATATAATACATCAATAAAATCAATTTAGCCTCAAATAAATAATGAAACATGTTCAATTTGGTTTAAATAATGCACAAACAAAGTGTTGGAGAAGAAAGTACAAGTGCAATATGTGCCATGTAAGAAAGCTAACGTTTAAGTTCCTTGCTCAGAACATGAGAAGATATTTTATTTATTTAACCTTTATTTAACCAGGAAGGGCTCATTGAGATTAAAATCTATTTTTCAAGAGCGCCCTGGCCAAGATAGGCAGCACCAAGTCATTACAAAAAATTACAGACAGACAACATGAAAAACTACAAGTAATCTAGTAAAAATCATAAAACAGCAAATTAAAAACATTGACGGTCAGGGAATCAGCCTCAAAATCCTTCATCAGTGATTTAAAAACACCAATCGGGACAAGTTCTTCCAGTTTAAAAGTATTTTGTACGGTGTTCCAAGACGATGGCGCAGAGTACATAAAAGCCCTTTTACCAAATTCAGTTTGGACATTTGGAACAGTTAGCAGGATAAAGTCCAGCGAACTAAGAGAGTACCCACCATATTTCTGAACAATAAAATGGCCAAATAAAAAGGTAGTAAACCCAAAATGGCTTTGAAAATAAAAGTATACCAGTGACTGAGCCTACGAGTGACTAGAGAAGGCCAGCCAACCCTGGTATACAAAGTGCAGTGGTGCGTAAGGGTTTTGCAGTTTAAAATAAATATCAAAGTGCCATGGTAAAGGGTGTCAATTGATCTCAAACACTGAGCGGAAGCATTCATATATAAAATATCCCCATAGGTTAGTAAAGGCATAAATGTAGCTGATACTAGCCTCCTTCTGACTGCAAAAGAAAAACAGGCCTTATTCCTAAAATAAAATCCCAATTTCAGCTTCAATTTTTTTGTAAGTTGTTGAATATGCAATTTAAAAGAGAGGCCGTCACCAATTAAAATTCCAAGATATTTATATGAGGTTACAACCTCAATCTCCTTGCCCTGACAGGTAGTAATAGGTGAAAGGTTCAGTTTTAGTTTAGTTTTGTCAGTATTGAGGATAAGCTTCAATTGACACAAGGTATGTTGAACAGTATAAAAAGCAGTTTGCAAGTTTTGGAAAGCTTTTGTAAGAGACGAGGCACAACAGTAAATAACAGTATCATCAGCATAAAAATGAAGTTGTGCATTTTGGACATTTTTGTCTAAATCATTTATATAAATAGTGAATAAGAGAGGACCAAGTACAGAGCCTTGGGACATACCATTCAATACAGACAATATAACAGACATAAGCCCATCAAATTGAGTGCACTGAGTTCTATCAGACAGATAGTTAGCAAACCATGCAACTGCATGTTCCGAAATACCTACACTCGACAATCTCTGCCTTAGTATAGCATGATCAACTATATCAAAAGCCTTCGAGAGATCAATAAAAAGTGAGACACAACTCCCGGGTGGCGCAGTGGTTAAGGGTGCTGCACTGCAGCGCCAGCTGTGCCACCGTCAAAGTGCTCATTGAAACAATTCAGGATTTCAGTTTTGTCATATACAGCAACAGAGTCCTTCAAAACACATGACGGTAATTCATTAACATTACTGTTACCAGACATAGACTTAATAGCCTTCCAAAACGTTCTAGGGTCATTCAGGTTATCAGTGGTAACAGACATAAAATATTCAGACTTGACCTTCCTGAGAAGAAAAGAACACTTGTTTCATAACTGCCTAAAAATAAGCCAATCAGCATCAGAACATGATTTCCTTGCATTTATAAATCATCAGACACCGGCTTTAACCAACACCAGTTGAGATCACCTATCAAGATCATTTCACTGTAAAGAAGTTTATAAAGGTGCGTCAGAAAATCATTTCACTGTAAGAGAGCAGTTTAGCCAATCACAGTTACAGAGAGTCTATAACAGCCAATCACAGTTATAGAGAGCAGAGGGGGTCTAAGAAAGCCAATCACAGTTACAGAGAGCAGAGGGGGGTCTATAACAGCCAATCACAGTTATAGAGAGCAGAGGGGGGGGGGTCTATAACAGCCAATCACAGTTATAGAGAGCAGAGGGGGTCTATAACAGCCAATCACAGTTATAGAGAGCAGAGGGGGGGGGGTCTATAACAGCCAATCACAGTTATAGAGAGCAGAGGGGGGTCTAGCAGATAGGGGGGGGTCTATAACAGCCAATCACAGTTACAGAGGGGGTCTATAACAGCCAATCACAGTTATAGAGAGATAACAATCACAGTTATAGGGAGCAGAGGGGGTCTAACAGCCAATCAAGTTATAGAGAGCAGAGGGGGTCTATAACAGCCAATCACAGTTATAGAGAGCAGAGGGGGGGTCTATAACAGCCAATCACAGTTATAGAGAGCAGAGGGGGTCTATAACAGCCAATCCCAGTTATAGAGAGCAGAGGGGGTCTATAACAGCCAATCACAGTTATAGAGAGCAGAGGGGGTCTATAACAGCCAATCACAGTTATAGAGAGCAGAGGGGGGCCAATCACAGTTATAGAGAGCAGCCAAGCACAGTTATAGAGAGCAGAGGGGGTCTATAACAGCCAATCACAGTTATAGAGAGCAGAGGGGGGGGTCTTTCAAATCCTCAATTATAGAAGCATGATAACAGCCAACTGTTTACAAAAACCTCAATATTCAAAGTTTCCAGACTTTGCCACACTTACATCTTTCTTAACCCGATCAGTGCGATAAACATTGTAACCACTTATACAAATATCCTTATCAAAAACAGACTTGCTGAGCCAGGTTTCAGAAAACACAATTACATCAGTTGAATTAGCCCAAATCCTAACCCCATCAATTTTTGACAACAGGCTGCGTACAAAAAAATATGAAAAATACCAAAACCAGATCTTGATTTAAAATCAGAGGGGGTTTGGAGACATTGCATATCAGGGCCAGGGTTAGATTGCATGTTACCTGATATCAACAAAAGAAGAATAACTAGGCACCTCTGTTTAATAACCTTGCACGGCTTCACTTTCTTAAGAGACCTACCGCAAGCGAATTCTACAAGTGAGTTTCCAGACAATACAAAACAGTCATTTAAAACCATTAGACTTTGGTAGTGACACATTCGTACTGTTCACATCATGCCACAAATACATCGGCACTTGGACGAGTGGACCAAGTGAAAAAGAGCTAGTTCCTGCAGACAACATGTCCAATGGACGGGAGAGCACATTGTCAAATGTACTCACCCAGCGACAATGTTAGTTTTCTCCAGAGTTCAGTAAAGTCAGTGCACAAAGCAATACCACGAAAACTGTCATTTTCTCTGACAAAAAAAAAAATTAGAGGCCAACGAAGGTAAGGGGAGAGAGAGACAGCGTGTATGTATGAGTCTGAATGTGAGTGTTTGCGCGTGTGAGTAGATTGGGTGTTGAGGTCGATAGAGAGAGTGGGTTGGGGATTGTTGAGCTGCCACTGACAGGCAGGCGAAGAGCAAAAAGGAGCAGCTTGGACAAGACACTCTGCAGACGAAGGAGACTGGGGTTACTTTGGTAAACTTCAAGTAATGAAGTGCCGAGTTGAGGAGGACCCGTGATCTTTACACCAGCAAAAATAAAATAGTTTGGCTACACAACAACGAAGTTACTCAACCATGAATAAAAAAGGTTATTAGTAGGTTAAAACGACTTGACATGCTGCCATCTTGGATGTTGCAGACGTTGAAAGCAGGTGGTTCCTTTTAACATGAGACTTCAATATATTCCCAGGTAAGAAGTTTTAGGTTGTAATTATTATAGGAATTATAGGACTATTTCTCTCTATACCATTTGTATTTCATTAACCTTTGACTATTGGATGTTCTTATAGGCACTTTAGTATTGCCAGTGTAACAGTATAGCTTCCATCCCTCTCCTCGCTCCTCCCTGGGCTCGAACTAGGAACACAACGACAGCAGCCACCATCGAAGCAGCGTTACCCATGCAGAGCAAGGGGAACAATCACTCCAAGTCTCAGAGCGAGTGACGTTTGAAACGCTATTAGCACGCACCACAGCCATTTCACATCGGTTACACCAGCCTAATCTTGGGAGTTAATAGGCTTGAAGTCATAAACAGCGCAATGCTTGACGCACAACAAAGAGCTGCTGGCAAAACGCACGAAAGTGCTGTTTGAATGAATGCTGACGAGCCTGCTGCTGCCTACCACCGCTTAGTCAGACTGCTCTATCAAATCATAGACTTAATTATAACATAATAACACACAGATATACAAGGTCATTAATATGGTCGAATCCGGAAATTATCATCTCGAAAACAAGACGTTTATTCTTTCAGTGAAATACAGAACCGTTCCGTATTTTATCTAAGGGGTGGCATCCATTAGTCTAAATATTCCTGTTACATTGCACAACATTCAATGTTATGTCATAATTCTGGCAAATTAGGCGACCCAAACTGTTGCATATACACTGACTCTGCGTGCAATGAACGCAAGAGAAGTGACACAATTTTACCTGGTTATTATTGCCTGCTAACCTGGATTTATTTTAGCTAAATATGCAGATTAAAAAATATATACTACTGTGTATTGATTTTAAGAAAGGCATTGATGTTCATGGTTAGGTACACATTGGAGCAACAATACGCACCGCATCGATTATATGCAACACAGGACACGCTAGATAAACTAGTAATATCATCAACCATGTGTAGTTAACTAGTGATTATGATTGATTGATTGTTTTTTATAAGATAAGTTTAATGCTAGCTAGCAACTTACCTTGGCTTACTGCATTCGCATAACAGGCAGTCTCCTCGTGGAGTGCAATGAGAGGCAGGTGGTTAGAGCGTTGGACTAGTTAACTATAAGGTTGCAAGATTGAATCCCCCGAGCTGACAAGGTGAAAATCTGTCGTTCTGCCCCTGTGTTCTTAACTGACTTGCCTAGTTAAATAAAGATTAAATAAAGGTGTAAAAAAATTTTTTTTTTAAATCCGCCATTCCGATTAATCGGTTGACCTCTAATCTGGGGACCCATGCCAGATCTTTTCAGTCTCCTGAGAGGGAAAAGGTTTTGTCGTGCCCTCTTCACAACTGTCTTGGTGTGTTTGGACCATGATAGTTCATGGGGGGTGTGGACACCAAGGAACTTGAAACTCTCGACCCCCTCCACTACAGCCCCATTGATGTTAATGGGGGCTGGTTCGGCCCGCCTTTTCCTGTAGTGCACGGTCAGCTCCTTTGTCTTGCTCACATTGAGGGAGAGGTTGTTGTCCTGGCACCACACTACCAGTTCTTTGACCTCCTCCCTATATGCCGTCTCATCTTTGTGGATTATCAGGCCTACCACTGTTGTTTCATCAGCAAACTTAACGGTGGTGTTGGAGTTGTGCTTGGCCATGCAGTCATGGGTGAACAGGCAATACAGGAGGGGACTAAGTACACACCACTGAGGGGCCCCAGTGTTGAGTATCAGCGTGGCAGACGTGTTGTTGCCTACCCTCACCACCTGGGGGTGGCCAGTCAGGAAGTCCAGGTTCCAGATGCAGAGGGAGGTGTTTAGTCCCAGAGTCCTTAGCTTAGTGATGAGCTTCGTGGGCACTATGATGTTGAACGCTGAGCTGTAGTCAATGAACAGCATTCTCATGTCGGTGGTCCTTTTGTCCAGGTGGGGAAGGGCAGTGTGGAGTGCGATTGAGATTGCATCATCTGTGGATCTGTTGGGGCGTTATGCGAATTGGAGTGGCTCTAGGGTATCTGGAAGGATGCTGTCGATGTGTGCCATGACCAGCCTTTCAAAGCACTTCAAGGCTACTGACGTGAGTGCTAAGGGGCGGTAATCATTTAGGCGGTTTACCTTAACTTCCTTTCAGCACAGGGACTATGGTGGTCTGCTTGAAACATGTAGGTATTACAGACTCAGTCAGGGGGAGGTCGAAAATGTCAGTGAAGACACCTGCCAGTTGGCTCGCGCATGCTTTGAGTACTCATCCTAGTAATCTATCTGGCCCCGCTGCTTTGATAATATTGACCTGTTTAAAGGTTTTGCTCGCATCGGCTACCTAGAGCGTTATCAAACAGTCATCCAGAACAGCTGGTGCTCTCGTGCATGCTTCAGTGTTGCTTGCATCGAAGCGAGTATAAAAGGCATTTAGCTGGTAGGCCGATGATTGAGGTGGTATACTCCTCAATGCCATTGGATGAATCCCAGAACGTATTCCAGTCTGTGCTAGCAAAGCATGGCTGGGTAATGAGCCTCCCATATATGGGCCCTTGTCAAAAGTAGTGCATTGTAAAGGGAATAGGGTGCCAATTGGTCTTAATGACTTTTAGTGGTTCAGAAAGAATATGCATGGTCAGCGTTTAGTGTATCAGATGATGGTAGCATGAGTTGATTAAGACACATAGGGCTTATGTCCGCTGAGAGTGGCTGGTGGTGCTCCCATGTCTGAGAGAGATTTATAGATTATATATATATATATATATATAGCGGGCCAGGCCACTCTCTGCCTGCAAGGAGAAAGGAGGCTGGCACAACACACACAATCAGGGTCATGTCAGCCGTGTTCCCTTTGTAGCTGTCCGCCCAACCCGGAAGCTATCAGTTCCAGTAAACTCTTGGTTCGGATCATCAGTTGTACAGTATCAGTACCACTGACTGTAGGTGGCTGAACATGACGGTAGCTACATGGATGTTGGGGTGTGAGAAAAAAAATGTGTTCTGTGTTCCTCCCATGTGTCTGTTTTTAGATTCAGAAAGGATGGGGGAATTTCCTCAGCCCTAACCTCATTATCTGTGATTCAATCATGGCCAACTATTTGCGAAAGACTCAATCATTGAAAGCATTCCCCTCTGTCCCTGTGACAGCACACACACAGCCTCAGTCTGTCCCTGTGACAGCACACACACAGCCTCAGTCTGTCCCTGTGACAGCACACACACAGCCTCAGTCTGTCCCTGTGACAGCACACACACAGCCTCAGTCTGTCCCTGTGACAGCACACACACAGCCTCAGTCTGTCCCTGTGACAGCACACACACAGTCTCAGTCTGTCCCTGCTGCTGGGAGTGGGACCACAGGAACATCAGTGTTTCTACAGACAGATATACAGCACAAATGGAAAATAATCATGGCAGCTTATTCCTTGTCCTTTAGTCTGTCTATGTACTCTCTGGGACTGTGGTAGTTGATGTAAATGATTCTCGGCCATGGTAGGATACTGTGTCTGAGCCATAGATCATGGGACTCCTGGCTGTGTGTTTGAGTCACTGTAACCGTCATAGAGTATGATAGTCACATGTATCAAACCAAATCTGTACTGTATATTCTACAAAGCAGCCAGTCAGGACTTTGATGGAACTAAACTAATCTTGCTCTACTACTGATGTGAAAAACATTCTACACATTGTGACAAACACACATTGTACTTCACATCCTCATTTCTTTCTCTGTGTGTGTGTGTGTGTGTGTGTGTGGCCGCCTGGTGTGATTGTAGGGTTGGCTCGCCCCTGTGTCTGTGTTTTTGGACTCATTGAAACAAAAGGGATGATTTTCATCCCAGGGGGGAGTTGTGGGGTTGGCACTGCCCACTTTGGTGCCACTCCTGGGCATTCTAACCAACACTGCTGTTGGTGCTTTTACACTGAGCTTCACACCATGCACCTCTCAAATACCTCTGAGAAGCAAATTGGCTGAATGATGAATGATAATACGTTTGTTTAAAAATCTTGGACGTTTGGTACTTGGATTGGTGTGATTTGTAGATGACCCTGTGTCAGGGGACACAGATTCTTACTGCTAATGTGATCAGAGGAGCAGGGATGGTGTCGCCTCTCATTCTGTCTCCTGCCTGTCTGCCTCCTGGGCTGCGTCCCAATGGTACCCTGTTTCCTTTATAGTGCACTACTTTTGACCAGAGCTCTTTGGGCCTAGTAGTTCACTATCAAGGGAATGGGGTGCCATTTCAGACACACCCCTGGGTTTGGTCAGTAAAGAAGTGTCCCAGAGAGAAGTGCCCCACCCAGAGTTTTTAATTCGGGTGGATATTGAGGTGCTGGTAGATCCACCATGCATTTTACGGCCCCATCCGTCCTTAATGACAAGACAGTGACAGCATTTATCAAATTAGCTGCTGTCAATTGTGGTAACATGGGATTACCACGGCAACACTGTGATCAACTTCATTTGATCCTGCTCGGCGCCCACGGCTATGCTTTAGCTGAGATTTCATTTTCATTTTCGAGAGTCCCATTTTGGCTGATCCCCCCCCTTTCTGTGGGGTTAAATTGCGTGTAAATTGGATATTTAGGGGGATGTTGGGGATCAGAGGGAAAAGGGCGCCCTCTCTCTCCTTGAGGCATCTCACGGTAGTCTCCTGCCCCCTCCCTAAAGGCCCCCCTCTCTCTCTCCCTCTTCCACCCCTCCTCTCTCTCTCTCTCTCTCTCTCTCCCTCTTCCACCCCTCTCTCTCTCTCCCCTCTTCCACCCCTCCTCTCTCTCCTCCCTCTTCCACCCCTCCTCTCTCTCTCTCCCTCTTCCACCCCTCCTCTCTCTCTCTCCCTCTTCCACCCCTCCTCTCTCTCTCCCCCTCTTCCACCCCTCCTCTCTCTCTCTCCCTCTTCCTCCCCTCCTCTCTCTCCCCACTTACACCTCCTCTCTCTCTCTCTCCCACTTACTCCCTCTTCCACCCCTCTCTCTCTCTCTCCTCTCTCTTCCTCTCTCTCTCTCTCTCTCTCCCTCTTCCACCTCTCTCTCTCCTCCCTCTCTCTCTCCCTCTCTCTCTCTCTCCTCTTCCACCCCTCCTTTCTCTCTCCCATCTTCCTCCCCTCCTCTCTCTCTCTCTCTCCCTCTTCCACCCCTCCTCCTCTCTCTCTCTCTCTCTCCCTCTTCCACCCCTCCTCTTTCTCTCTCACTCTCTCTCTCTCCCTCTTCCACCCCTCCTCTCTCTCTCCCTCTTCCACCCTCCTCTCTCTCTCCCTCTTCCACCCCTCCTCTCTCTCTCCCTCTTCCTCCCCTCCTCTCTCTCTCCCTCTTCCACCCCTCCTCTCTCTCTCTCTTCCACCCCTCCTCTCTCTCTCTCCCACTCTCCCTCTTCCACCCCTCCTCTCTCTCTCTCTCTCTCTCCCTCCCTCTTCCACCCCTCCTCTCTCTCTCCCTCTTCCACCCCTCCCCTCTCTCTCTCTCTCTCCTCTCTTCCACCCCTCTCCTCTCCTCTCTCTCTCTCCTCTTCCACCCCTCCTCTCTCTCTCTCTCTCTCTCCCCCCTCTTCCACCCCTCCTTTCTCTCTCTCCCTCTTCCTCCCCTCCTCTCTCTCTCTCTCTCTCTCTCTCTCTCCCTCTTCCACCCCTCCTCTCTCTCTCCCTCTTCCACCCCTCCTCTTCTCTCTCTCCTCTCTTTCTCCCTCTTCCACCCCTCCTCCTCTCTCTCTCCCACTTACTCCCTCTTCCACCCCTCCTCTCTCTCTCTCTCTCTCTCTCTTCCTCTCTCTCTCTTCCACCCCTCCTCTCTCTCTCTCTCTCTCTCTCTCCCCCTCTTCCACCCCTCCTCTCTCTCTCCCTCTCTCTCTCCCTCTCTCTCTCTCTCCCTCTTCCACCCCTCCTTTCTCTCTCTCCGTCTTCCTCCCCTCCTCTCTCTCTCTCTCCCCCTCTTCCACCCCTCCTCTTTCTCTCTCTCTCTCCCTCTTCCACCCCTCCTCTTTCTCTCTCACTCTCTCTCTCTCCCTCTTCCACCCCTCCTCTCTCTCTCCCTCTTCCACCCTCCTCTCTCTCTCCCTCTTCCACCCCTCCTCTCTCTCCCTCTTCCTCCCCTCCTCTCTCTCTCCCTCTTCCACCCCTCCTCTCTCTCTCACTCTTCCACCCCTCCTCTCTCTCTCCCACCCCCTCTTCCACCCCTCCTCTCTCTCTCTCTCTCTCTCCCTCCCTCTTCCACCCCTCCTCTCTCTCTCCCTCTTCCACCCCTCCTCTTCTCTCTCTCTCTCTCCCTCTTCCACCCCTCCCCTCTCTCTCTCTCTCTCTCTCTCTCCCTCTTCCACCCCTCTCTCTCTCTCTCTCTCTCTCTCTCCCTCTTCCACCCCTCCTCTCTCTCTCCCTCTCTCTCTCCCCCTCTTCCACCCCTCCTTTCTCTCTCTCCCTCTTCCTCCCCTCCTCTCTCTCTCTCTCTCTCTCTCTCTCTCCCTCTCTTCCACCCCTCCTCTCTCTCTCTCCCTCTTCCACCCCTCCTCTCTCTCTCTCCCTCTTCCACCCCTCCTCTCTCTCTCTCCCTCTTCCACCCCTCCTCTCTTCTCTCTCTCTCTCTCTTTCTCCCTCTTCCACCCCTCCTCTCTCTCTCTCTCCCTCTTCCACCCCTCCTCTTTCTCTCTCTCTCTCTCTCTTTCTACGTCTACACTACAGGGACTGAGCTTGAGGCACTGATCGTTTCATTTGTGTGTTTTGGGGATATTGCCTTATAGGCCTTCAATATACAGGCAGCATTTCTCTTTTAAATCACACATACACAAGTAGAGATGAGGAAAAACACTTGAATACACACACTGAGAATACAAAACATTAAGAATACCTGCTCTTTCCATGACATAGTCTGATCAGGTGGATTCAGGGGAAAGCTATGATCCCTTATTGATGTCACCTGTTAAATCCACTTCAGTGTGGATGAAGGGGAGGAGACCGGTTAAAGAAGGATTTTTAAGCGTTGAGACAATTGAGACATGGATTGTGTATGAGTGCCATTCAGAGGGTGAATGGGCGAGACAAAAGATATAAGTGCCTTTGAACAGGGTATGGTAGTAGGTGCCAGGCGCACCGGTTTGAGTGTGTCAAGAACTGCAGCGCTGCTGGGGTTTCCTTGCTCGACAGTTTCCCGTGTGTATCAAGAATGATCCACCACCCGAAGGACATCCAGCCAACTTGGCACAATTGTGGGAAGCATTGGAGTCAACATGGGCCAGCATCGCTGTAGAACGCATGGACCTTATAGAGTCCATACCCCAATGAATTGAGGCTGTTCTGAGGGCGAAAGGGGGGGTTACAACTCCATATTAAGACGGTGTTCCCAATGTTTGGTATACTCAGAAAAAAAGGTGTTACCGTTTCAGCTCTGGGATTCAATCTTGCAACCTTACGGTTAACTAGTCCAACGCTCTAACCACCTGCCTCACGAGGAGCCTGCCTGTTACGCAAATGCAGTAAGAAGCCAAGGTAAGTTGCTAGCTAGCATTAAACTTATCTTGTAAAAAACAATCAATCGATTATAATCACTAGTTAACTACACATGGTTGATGATATCACTAGTTTATCTAGCGTGTCCTCCATTGCATATAATCGATGCGGTGCGCATTCGTGAAAAAGGACTGTCGTTGCTCCAACGTGTACCTAACCATAAACATCAATGCCTTTCTTAAAATCAATACACAGAAGTATATATATTTTAAACCTGCATATTTAGCTAAAATAAATCCAGGTTAGCAGGCAATATTAACCAGGTGAAATTGTGTCACTTCTCTTGCGTTCATTGCACGCAGAGTCAGGGTATATGCAGCAGTTTGGGTCGCCTGGCTCATTGCGAACTAATTTGCCAGAATTTTACGTAATTATGACATAACATTGAAGGTTGTGAAATGTAACAGCACTATTTAGACTTAGGGATGCCATCCGTTAGATAAAATACGGAACGGTTCTGTATTTCACTGAAAGAATAAACGTTTTGTTTTCTAAATTATAGTTTCCGGATTCGACCATATTAATTACCAAAGGCTCCTATTTCTGTGTGTTATTATGTTATAATTAAGTCTATGATTTGATAGAGCAGTCTGACTGAGCGATGGTAGGCACCAGCAGGCTCGTAAGCATTCATTCAAACAGCACTTTCGTGTGTTTCGCCAGCAGCTCTTCAAGCATTGCGCTGTTTATGACTTCAAGCCTATCAACTCCCGAGATTAGGCTGGTGTAACCGATGTGAAATGGCTAGCTAGTTAGCAGGGTGCACGCAAATAGCGTTTCAAACGTCACTCGCTCTGAGACTTGGAGTAGTTGTTCCCCTTGCTCTGCATGGGTAACGCTGCTTCGAGGGTGACTGTTGTCGATGTGTTCCTGGTTCGAGCCCAGGTACCGGCGAGGAGAGGGACGGAAGCTATACTGTTACACTGGCAATACTCAAGTGCCTATAAAACATCCAATAGTCAAAGGTATATGAAATGCAAATGGTATAGAGAGAAATAGTCCTATAATTCCTATAATAACTACAACCTAAAACTTCTTACCTGGGAATATTGAAGACTCATGTTAAAAGGAACCACCAGCTTTCATATCTTCTCATGTTCTGAGCAAGGAACTGAAACGTTAGCTTTCTTACATGGCACATATTGCACTTTTACTTTCTTCTCCAACACTTTGTTTTTGCATTATTTAAACCAAATTGAACATGTTTCATGATTTATTTGAGGCTAAATTGATTTTATTTATGTATTATATTAAGTTAAAATAAGTGTTCATTCAGTATTGTTGTAATTGTCATTACTACAAATACATTTTTAAAAATCATAATTTTTAAAAAATTAATCGGTATCGGCCTTTTTTGGTCCTCCAATTATCGGTACCGGCGTTGAAAAATCATAATCGGTCGACCTCTACAACACACAGACACACACACACACACACACACACACAGACACACACACACACACACACAGACACACACACACACACACACACACAGACACACACACACACACACACACACACACACACACACACACACACACACACACACACACACACACACACACACAGGTAGTGTGCTGTATGTGATTTACACAATGCAGAGTTTTACACCATTCATAACAGCACCAAAGTAAATATCATTTATATATGACATGTACCTCGGGCTGACATCAATAGCCCAGTGTTTCTGGAAATCAGGTCAAATGATACTTCTCTAGACCCGCCCTCTGGTGTTTTGGAAATGACCCATGCTTTGCTGTGGCAGCAGAGTACCTGATTGGACTTTTCCACCTGTGTGGGGAAAAGTCCTCCTCCCCTCAAAAAAATGTTTCCATGCCAACGTGATTTAACACTGTTTTTCCCCTTTGGCGATGGTTGGACTGTCCTCTGCCAATAGCTCCAGGAAGAACATTTGTGGACTTTTTGAGAGATGGGGAGATGGGGGCAAGGGCTTGTGCGTGAGTATGTGTGTGTATTATTGATGGTGGATCCCTTGCCAGCGGGGACTGTTGGGGGAATTAGAGAGGAGAGGAGGTTTGGAAGGAAGTGTGAGCCTGAGTGTGACCAGAATGAATATGGTTGCAGCTGTGGAGCCTGCCAGCAGACAAATGGAGGATCTGTTCAGAAAGAGTAAGAGACTGACTCACTGGGCTAGAGGGGCTGTTACTGTACTGTAGACCCTGTCTGGGCTAGATGGGCTGTTACTGTACTGTAGACCCTGTCTGGTCTAGAGGGGCTGTTACTGTACTGTAGACCCTGTCTGGGCTAGAGGGGCTGTTACTGTACTGTAGACCCTGTCTGGTCTAGAGGGGCTGTTACTGGGTTACTGTAGAGGGGCTGTTACTGTCTGGGCTAGAGGGGCTGTTACTGAACCCTGTCTAGGGCTAGAGGGGCTGTTACTGTACTGTAGACCCTGTCTGGGCTAGAGGGGCTGTTACTGTACTGTAGACCCTGTCTGGGCTAGAGGGGCTGTTACTGTACTGTAGACCCTGTCTGGGCTAGAGGGGCTGTTAGGGGCTGTTACTGTACTGTAGACCCTGTCTGGGCTAGAGGGGCTGTTACTGTACTGTAGACCCTGTCTGGGCTAGAGGGGTTTACTGTACTGTAGACCCTGTCTGGGCTAGAGGGGCTGTTACTGTACTGTAGACCCTGTCTGGGCTAGAGGGGCTGTTACTGTACTGTAGACCCTGTCTGGGCTAGAGGGGCTGTTACTGTACTGTAGACCCTGTCTGGGCTAGAGGGGCTGTTACTGTACTGTAGACCCTGTCTGGGCTAGAGGGGCTGTTACTGTACTGTAGACCCTAGCACTGCTAACAGGGGCCTGTTACTGGGCCTGTCTGGGCTAGAGGGGCTGTTACTTAGAGAGGTTGTTACTGTACTGTAGACCCTGTCTGGGCTAGAGGGGCTGTTACTGTACTGTAGACCCTGTCTGGGCTAGAGGGGCTGTTACTGTACTGTCCCTCAAATCTGATCTGTTACTGTACTGTAGACCCTGTCTGGGCTAGAGGGGCTGTTACTGTACTGTAGACCCTGTCTGGGCTAGTTCCGACAATGGGCTGTTACTGTACTGTAACCCTGTGTCTGGGCTAATCAAAAAAAAAACTACTGTCTTATGTCTGAATAAAGAATATGTACAGCAGGGGCTGTTACTGTATGACCCTGTGATGGGTTAGAGGGGCTGTCTTAGAGATACAGTAGTGTATCCCTGAGCCAGTATATACATATGAGCACAGTAAGCTGGCCTGTTACTGTACTGTAGACCCTGTGAACAAGAGGGGCTGTCTTAAGAATATGTTCCCTGCAGCCAGCTAGTTATAGTGACAGTGCCCTGAGTGACCTGTTACTGTACTGTAGACCCTGTGTGGGCATAGAGATGTCTTAGAGATAGTGTTTATATAAGCCAGCATTGTATAGCAAGTGCCCTCAGCTGACCTGTTACTGTACTGTAACCCTGTTCCCATGATTAAAGTGGCTGGAGTAGAGATCAGTGTGTTTGAGCAGTATAGCACAGTGCCCTCACAGCTGACCTGTTACTGTACTTAACAGTCTAGATGGCCTTAGAGATAGAAGCTGTTTTTGCAGTCTCAGCACCTAGCTTTGATGCCCTGTAGCTGACCTGTTACTGTACTGGAGACCCGGTGTGAACAGGCAGTGGGGGGTGTTACTGTACTGTAGACCCTGTGTGGGCTTTAGGGCCTGTTACTGTACTGTTGACCCTGTGTGGGTCCTGGAGGGGCTGTTACTTTGTAGACCCTGGTCTGGGCTAGAGGGGCTGTTACTGTACTGTAGACCCTGTGTGGGCTAGAGGGGCTGTGAGTACTGTGTTCCCTAGCCAGCACCTGATAGCACAGTGCCCTCACAGGGACTGTTACTGTACTGTAGACCCTGTGTGGTGCTAGAGGGGCTGTCTTAGAGACACTGTGTTCTGCAGCCAGCACCTGTGCACAGTGCCCTCACAGCTGACCTGTTACTGTACTGTAGACCCTGTGTGGGTGAGAGGGGCTGTCTTAGGCTAGTGATAAAGCCCGTGTTGCCTGCAGCCAGCATCTATAGCACAGTGCCCTCACAGCTGACCTGTTACTGTACTGTAGACCCTGTGTGGGCTAGAGGGGCTGTCTTAGAGACACTGTGTTCCCTGCAGCCAGCACCTATAGCACAGTCCCTCACAGCTGACCTGTTACTGTACTGTAGACCCTGTGTGGGTTAGAGGGGCTGTCTTAGAGATAGTGTGTTCCCTGCAGCCAGCATCTATAGCACAGTGCCCTCACAGCTGACCTGTTACTGTACTGTAGACCCTGTGTGGGCTGAGGGGCAGTCTTAGAGATAGTGTGTTCCCTGCAGCCAGCACCTATAGCACAGTGCCCTCACAGCTGACCTGTTACTGTACTGTAGACCCTGTGTGGGCTAGAGAGGCTGTCTTAGAGATAGTGTTTTCCCTGCAGCCAGCACCTATAGCACAGTGCCCTCACAGCTGACCTGTTACTGTACTGTAGACCCTGTGTGGGCTAGAGGGGCTGTTTTAGAGATAGTGTGTCCCTGCAGCCAGCACCTATAGCTCAGTGCCCTCACAGCTGACCTGTTACTGTACTGTAGACCCTGTGTGGGCTAGAGGGGCTGTCTTAGAGATAGTGTGTTCCCTGCAGCCAGCACCTATAGCACAGTGCCCTCACAGCTGACCTGTTACTGTACTGTAGACCCTGTGTGGGCTAGAGGGGTTGTTACTGTACTGTAGACCCTGTGTGGGCTAGAGGGACTGTTACTGTACTGTTGACCCTGTGTGGGCTAGAGGGGCTGTTACTGTACTGTAGACCCTGTCTGGGCTAGAGGGGCTGTTACTGTACTGTAGACCCTGTGTGGGCTAGAGGGGCTGTCTTAGAGATACTGTGTTCCCTGCAGCCAGCACCTATAGCACAGTGCCCTCACAGCTGACCTGTTACTGTACTGTAGACCCTGTGTGGGCTAGAGGGGCTGTCTTAGAGACACTGTGTTCCTGCAGCCAGTCCTATAGCACAGTGCCCTCACAGCTGACCTGTTACTGTACTGTAGACCCTGTGCTTAGAGGGGCTGTCTTAGAGATAGTGTGTTCCCTGCAGCCAGCATCTATAGCACAGTGCCCTCACAGCTGACCTGTTACTGTACTGTAGACCCTGTGGGGCTAGAGGGGCTGTCTTAGAGATAGTGTGTTCCCTGCAGTAGCACCTATAGCACAGTGCCCTCACAGCTGACCTGTTACTGTACTGTAGACCCTGTGTGGGCTAGAGGGGCTGTCTTAGAGATAGTGTGTTCCCTGCAGCCAGCACCTATAGCACAGTGCCCTCACAGCTGACCTGTTACTGTACTGTAGACCCTGTGTGGGCTAGAGGGGCTGTTTAGAGATAGTGTGTTCCCTGCAGCCAGCACCTATAGCACAGTGCCCTCACAGCTGACCTGTTACTGTACTGTAGACCCTGTGTGGGCTAGAGGGGCTGTCTTAGAGATAGTGTTTCCCTGCAGCCAGCACCTATAGCACAGTGCCCTCACAGCTGACCTGTTACTGTACTGTAGACCCTGTGTGGGCTAGAGATTCAGTCTTAGTCTAGTGTGTTCCCTGCAGCCAGCACCTATAGCACAGTGCCCTCACAGCTGACCTGTTACTGTACTGTAGACCCTGTGTGGGCTAGAGGGGCTGTCTTAGAGATAGTGTGTTCCCTGCAGCCAGCACCTATAGCACAGTGCCCTCACAGCTGACCTGTTACTGTACTGTAGACCCTGTGTGGGCTAGAGGGGCAGTCTTAGAGATAGTGTGTTCCCTGCAGCCAGCACCTATAGCACAGTGCCCTCACAGCTGACCTGTTACTGTACTGTAGACCCTGTGTGGGCTAGAGGGGCTGTTTAGAGATAGTGTGTTCCTGCAGCCAGCCCTGTAGCACAGTGCCCTCACAGCTGACCTGTTACTGTACTGTAGACCCTGTGTGGGCTAGAGGGGCTGTTTTAGAGTAGTGTGTTCCCTGCAGCCAGCACCTATCTCAGTGCCCTGGAGCTGACCTGTTACTGTACTGTAGACCCTGTGTGGGCTAGAGGGGCTGTCTTAGAGATAGTGTGTTCCCTGCAGCCAGCACCTGATCACAGGCCCTCACAGCTGACCTGTTACTGTACTGTAGACCCTGTGTGGGCTAGAGGGGCTGTTTAGAGATACTGTGTTCCCTGCAGCCAGCACCTATAGCAGAGTGCCCTCACAGCTGACCTGTTACTGTACTGTAGACCCTGTGTGGATTAGAGGGGCAGTCTTAGAGATAGTGTGTTCCCTGCAGCCAGCACCTATAGCACAGTGCCCTCACAGCTGACCTGTTACTGTACTGTAGACCCTGTGTGGGCTAGAGGGGCTGTTACTGTACTGTAGACCCTGTCTGGGCTAGAGGGGCTGTTACTGTACTGTAGACCCTGTGTGGGCTAGAGGGGCTGTTACTGTACTGTAGACCCTGTCTGGGCTAGAGGGGCTGTTACTGTACTGTAGACCCTGTGTGGGCTAGAGGGGCTGTCTTAGAGATACTGTGTTCCCTGCAGCCAGCACCTATAGCACAGTGCCCTCACAGCTGACCTGTTACTGTACTGTAGACCCTGTGTGGGCTAGAGGGGCTGTCTTAGAGATAGTGTGTTCCCTGCAGCCAGCACCTATAGCACAGTGCCCTCACAGCTGACCTGTTACTGTACTGTAGACCCTGTGTGGGCTTAGAGGGGCTGTCTTAGAGATAGTGTGTTCCCTGCAGCCAGCACCTATAGCACAGTGCCCTCACAGCTGACCTGTTACTGTACTGTAGACCCTGTGTGGGCTAGAGGGGCTGTTTTAGAGATAGTGTGTTCCCTGCAGCCAGCACCTATAGCTCAGTGCCCTCACAGCTGACCTGTTACTGTACTGTAGACCCTGTGTGGGCTAGAGGGGCTGTCTTAGAGATAGTGTGTTCCCTGCAGCCAGCACCTATAGCACAGTGCCCTCACAGCTGACCTGTTACTGTACTGTAGACCCTGTGTGGGCTAGAGGGGTTGTTACTGTACTGTAGACCCTGTGTGGGCTAGAGGGACTGTTACTGTACTGTTGACCCTGTGTGGGCTAGAGGGGCTGTTACTGTACTGTAGACCCTGTCTGGGCTAGAGGGGCTGTTACTGTACTGTAGACCCTGTGTGGGCTAGAGGGGCTGTCTTAGAGATACTGTGTTCCCTGCAGCCAGCACCTATAGCACAGTGCCCTCACAGCTGACCTGTTACTGTACTGTAGACCCTGTGTGGGCTAGAGGGGCTGTCTTAGAGACACTGTGTTCCCTGCAGCCAGCACCTATAGCACAGTGCCCTCACAGCTGACCTGTTACTGTACTGTAGACCCTGTGTGGGTTAGAGGGGCTGTCTTAGAGATAGTGTGTTCCCTGCAGCCAGCATCTATAGCACAGTGCCCTCACAGCTGACCTGTTACTGTACTGTAGACCCTGTGTGGGCTAGAGGGGCTGTCTTAGAGACACTGTGTTCCCTGCAGCCAGCACCTATAGCACAGTGCCCTCACAGCTGACCTGTTACTGTACTGTAGACCCTGTGTGGGTTAGAGGGGCTGTCTTAGAGATAGTGTGTTCCCTGCAGCCAGCATCTATAGCACAGTGCCCTCACAGCTGACCTGTTACTGTACTGTAGACCCTGTGTGGGCTAGAGGGGCTGTCTTAGAGATAGTGTGTTCCCTGCAGCCAGCACCTATAGCACAGTGCCCTCACAGCTGACCTGTTACTGTACTGTAGACCCTGTGTGGGCTAGAGGGCTGTCTTAGAGATAGTGTTTTCCCTGCAGCCAGCACCTATAGCACAGTGCCCTCACAGCTGACCTGTTACTGTACTGTAGACCCTGTGTGGGCTAGAGGGGCTGTTTTAGAGATAGTGTGTTCCCTGCAGCCAGCACCTATAGCTCAGTGCCCTCACAGCTGACCTGTTACTGTACTGTAGACCCTGTGTGGGCTAGAGGGGCTGTCTTAGAGATAGTGTGTTCCCTGCAGCCAGCACCTATAGCACAGTGCCCTCACAGCTGACCTGTTACTGTACTGTAGACCCTGTGTGGGCTAGAGGGGTTGTTACTGTACTGTAGACCCTGTGTGGGCTAGAGGGACTGTTACTGTACTGTTGACCCTGTGTGGGCTAGAGGGGCTGTTACTGTACTGTAGACCCTGTCTGGGCTAGAGGGGCTGTTACTGTACTGTAGACCCTGTGTGGGCTAGAGGGGCTGTCTTAGAGATACTGTGTTCCCTGCAGCCAGCACCTATAGCACAGTGCCCTCACAGCTGACCTGTTACTGTACTGTAGACCCTGTGTGGGCTAGAGGGGCTGTCTTAGAGACACTGTGTTCCCTGCAGCCAGCACCTATAGCACAGTGCCCTCACAGCTGACCTGTTACTGTACTGTAGACCCTGTGTGGGTTAGAGGGGCTGTCTTAGAGATAGTGTGTTCCCTGCAGCCAGCATCTATAGCACAGTGCCCTCACAGCTGACCTGTTACTGTACTGTAGACCCTGTGTGGGCTAGAGGGGCTGTCTTAGAGACACTGTGTTCCCTGCAGCCAGCACCTATAGCACAGTGCCCTCACAGCTGACCTGTTACTGTACTGTAGACCCTGTGTGGGTTAGAGGGGCTGTCTTAGAGATAGTGTGTTCCCTGCAGCCAGCATCTATAGCACAGTGCCCTCACAGCTGACCTGTTACTGTACTGTAGACCCTGTGTGGGCTAGAGGGGCAGTCTTAGAGATAGTGTGTTCCCTGCAGCCAGCACCTATAGCACAGTGCCCTCACAGCTGACCTGTTACTGTACTGTAGACCCTGTGTGGGCTAGAGAGGCTGTCTTAGAGATAGTGTTTTCCTGCAGCCAGCACCTATAGCACAGTGCCCTCACAGCTGACCTGTTACTGTACTGTAGACCCTGTGTGGGCTAGAGGGGCTGTTTTAGAGATAGTGTGTTCCCTGCAGCCAGCACCTATAGCTCAGTGCCCTCACAGCTGACCTGTTACTGTACTGTAGACCCTGTGTGGGCTAGAGGGGCTGTCTTAGAGATAGTGTGTTCCCTGCAGCCAGCACCTATAGCACAGTGCCCTCACAGCTGACCTGTTACTGTACTGTAGACCCTGTGTGGGCTAGAGGGGTTGTTACTGTACTGTAGACCCTGTGTGGGATAGAGGGACTGTTACTGTACTGTTGACCCTGTGTGGGCTAGAGGGGCTGTTACTGTACTGTAGACCCTGTCTGGGCTAGAGGGGCTGTTACTGTACTGTAGACCCTGTGTGGGCTAGAGGGGCTGTCTTAGAGATACTGTGTTCCCTGCAGCCAGCACCTATAGCACAGTGCCCTCACAGCTGACCTGTTACTGTACTGTAGACCCTGTGTGGGCTAGAGGGGCTGTCTTAGAGACACTGTGTTCCCTGCAGCCAGCACCTATAGCACAGTGCCCTCACAGCTGACCTGTTACTGTACTGTAGACCCTGTGTGGGTTAGAGGGGCTGTCTTAGAGATAGTGTGTTCCCTGCAGCCAGCATCTATAGCACAGTGCCCTCACAGCTGACCTGTTACTGTACTGTAGACCCTGTGTGGGCTAGAGGGGCTGTCTTAGAGATAGTGTGTTCCCTGCAGCCAGCACCTATAGCACAGTGCCCTCACAGCTGACCTGTTACTGTACTGTAGACCCTGTGTGGGCTAGAGGGCTGTCTTAGAGATAGTGTGTTCCCTGCAGCCAGCACCTATAGCACAGTGCCCTCACAGCTGACCTGTTACTGTACTGTAGACCCTGTGTGGGCTAGAGGGGCTGTTTTAGAGATAGTGTGTTCCCTGCAGCCAGCACCTATAGCTCAGTGCCCTCACAGCTGACCTGTTACTGTACTGTAGACCCTGTGTGGGCTAGAGGGGCTGTCTTAGAGATAGTGTGTTCCCTGCAGCCAGCACCTATAGCACAGTGCCCTCACAGCTGACCTGTTACTGTACTGTAGACCCTGTGTGGGCTAGAGGGGCAGTCTTAGAGATAGTGTGTTCCCTGCAGCCAGCACCTATAGCACAGTGCCCTCACAGCTGACCTGTTACTGTACTGTAGACCCTGTGTGGGCTAGAGGGGCTGTCTTAGAGATAGTGTGTTCCCTGCAGCCAGCACCTATAGCACAGTGCCCTCACAGCTGACCTGTTACTGTACTGTAGACCCTGTGTGGGCTAGAGGGGCAGTCTTAGAGATAGTGTGTTCCCTGCAGCCAGCACCTATAGCACAGTGCCCTCACAGCTGACCTGTTACTGTACTGTAGACCCTGTGTGGGCTAGAGAGGCTGTCTTAGAGATAGTGTGTTCCCTGCAGCCAGCACCTATAGCACAGTGCCCTCACAGCTGACCTGTTACTGTACTGTAGACCCTGTGTGGGCTAGAGGGGCTGTTTTAGAGATAGTGTGTTCCCTGCAGCCAGCACCTATAGCTCAGTGCCCTCACAGCTGACCTGTTACTGTACTGTAGACCCTGTGTGGGCTAGAGGGGCTGTCTTAGAGATAGTGTGTTCCCTGCAGCCAGCACCTATAGCACAGTGCCCTCACAGCTGACCTGTTACTGTACTGTAGACCCTGTGTGGGCTAGAGGGGCTGTTTTAGAGATAGTGTGTTCCCTGCAGCCAGCACCTATAGCTCAATGCCCTCACAGCTGACCTGTTACTGTACTGTAGACCCTGTGTGGGCTAGAGGGGCTGTCTTAGAGATAGTGTGTTCCCTGCAGCCAGCACCTATAGCACAGTGCCCTCACAGCTGACCTGTTACTGTACTGTAGACCCTGTGTGGGCTAGAGGGGTTGTTACTGTACTGTAGACCCTGTGTGGGCTAGAGGGACTGTTACTGTACTGTTGACCCTGTGTGGGCTAGAGGGGCTGTTACTGTACTGTAGACCCTGTCTGGGCTAGAGGGGCTGTTACTGTACTGTAGACCCTGTGTGGGCTAGAGGGGCTGTCTTAGAGATACTGTGTTCCCTGCAGCCAGCACCTATAGCACAGTGCCCTCACAGCTGACCTGTTACTGTACTGTAGACCCTGTGTGGGCTAGAGGGGCTGTCTTAGAGACACTGTGTTCCCTGCAGTCAGCACCTATAGCACAGTGCCCTCACAGCTGACCTGTTACTGTACTGTAGACCCTGTGTGGGTTAGAGGGGCTGTCTTAGAGATAGTGTGTTCCCTGCAGCCAGCATCTATAGCACAGTGCCCTCACAGCTGACCTGTTACTGTACTGTAGACCCTGTGTGGGCTAGAGGGGCTGTTTTAGAGATAGTGTGTTCCCTGCAGCCAGCACCTATAGCTCAGTGCCCTCACAGCTGACCTGTTACTGTACTGTAGACCCTGTGTGGGCTAGAGGGGCTGTCTTAGAGATAGTGTGTTCCCTGCAGCCAGCACCTATAGCACAGTGCCCTCACAGCTGACCTGTTACTGTACTGTAGACCCTGTGTGGGCTAGAGGGGTTGTTACTGTACTGTAGACCCTGTGTGGGCTAGAGGGACTGTTACTGTACTGTTGACCCTGTGTGGGCTAGAGGGGCTGTTACTGTACTGTAGACCCTGTCTGGGCTAGAGGGGCTGTTACTGTACTGTAGACCCTGTGTGGGCTAGAGGGGCTGTCTTAGAGATACTGTGTTCCCTGCAGCCAGCACCTATAGCACAGTGCCCTCACAGCTGACCTGTTACTGTACTGTAGACCCTGTGTGGGCTAGAGGGGCTGTCTTAGAGACACTGTGTTCCCTGCAGCCAGCACCTATAGCACAGTGCCCTCACAGCTGACCTGTTACTGTACTGTAGACCCTGTGTGGGTTAGAGGGGCTGTCTTAGAGATAGTGTGTTCCCTGCAGCCAGCATCTATAGCACAGTGCCCTCACAGCTGACCTGTTACTGTACTGTAGACCCTGTGTGGGCTAGAGGGGCTGTCTTAGAGACACTGTGTTCCCTGCAGCCAGCACCTATAGCACAGTGCCCTCACAGCTGACCTGTTACTGTACTGTAGACCCTGTGTGGGTTAGAGGGGCTGTCTTAGAGATAGTGTGTTCCCTGCAGCCAGCATCTATAGCACAGTGCCCTCACAGCTGACCTGTTACTGTACTGTAGACCCTGTGTGGGCTAGAGGGGCAGTCTTAGAGATAGTGTGTTCCCTGCAGCCAGCACCTATAGCACAGTGCCCTCACAGCTGACCTGTTACTGTACTGTAGACCCTGTGTGGGCTAGAGAGGCTGTCTTAGAGATAGTGTTTTCCTGCAGCCAGCACCTATAGCACAGTGCCCTCACAGCTGACCTGTTACTGTACTGTAGACCCTGTGTGGGCTAGAGGGGCTGTTTTAGAGATAGTGTGTTCCCTGCAGCCAGCACCTATAGCTCAGTGCCCTCACAGCTGACCTGTTACTGTACTGTAGACCCTGTGTGGGCTAGAGGGGCTGTCTTAGAGATAGTGTGTTCCCTGCAGCCAGCACCTATAGCACAGTGCCCTCACAGCTGACCTGTTACTGTACTGTAGACCCTGTGTGGGCTAGAGGGGTTGTTACTGTACTGTAGACCCTGTGTGGGCTAGAGGGACTGTTACTGTACTGTTGACCCTGTGTGGGCTAGAGGGGCTGTTACTGTACTGTAGACCCTGTCTGGGCTAGAGGGGCTGTTACTGTACTGTAGACCCTGTGTGGGCTAGAGGGGCTGTCTTAGAGATACTGTGTTCCCTGCAGCCAGCACCTATAGCACAGTGCCCTCACAGCTGACCTGTTACTGTACTGTAGACCCTGTGTGGGCTAGAGGGGCTGTCTTAGAGACACTGTGTTCCCTGCAGCCAGCACCTATAGCACAGTGCCCTCACAGCTGACCTGTTACTGTACTGTAGACCCTGTGTGGGTTAGAGGGGCTGTCTTAGAGATAGTGTGTTCCCTGCAGCCAGCATCTATAGCACAGTGCCCTCACAGCTGACCTGTTACTGTACTGTAGACCCTGTGTGGGCTAGAGGGGCTGTCTTAGAGACACTGTGTTCCCTGCAGCCAGCACCTATAGCACAGTGCCCTCACAGCTGACCTGTTACTGTACTGTAGACCCTGTGTGGGTTAGAGGGGCTGTCTTAGAGATAGTGTGTTCCCTGCAGCCAGCATCTATAGCACAGTGCCCTCACAGCTGACCTGTTACTGTACTGTAGACCCTGTGTGGGCTAGAGGGGCAGTCTTAGAGATAGTGTGTTCCCTGCAGCCAGCACCTATAGCACAGTGCCCTCACAGCTGACCTGTTACTGTACTGTAGACCCTGTGTGGGCTAGAGAGGCTGTCTTAGAGATAGTGTTTTCCCTGCAGCCAGCACCTATAGCACAGTGCCCTCACAGCTGACCTGTTACTGTACTGTAGACCCTGTGTGGGCTAGAGGGGCTGTTTTAGAGATAGTGTGTTCCCTGCAGCCAGCACCTATAGCTCAGTGCCCTCACAGCTGACCTGTTACTGTACTGTAGACCCTGTGTGGGCTAGAGGGGCTGTCTTAGAGATAGTGTGTTCCCTGCAGCCAGCACCTATAGCACAGTGCCCTCACAGCTGACCTGTTACTGTACTGTAGACCCTGTGTGGGCTAGAGGGGTTGTTACTGTACTGTAGACCCTGTGTGGGATAGAGGGACTGTTACTGTACTGTTGACCCTGTGTGGGCTAGAGGGGCTGTTACTGTACTGTAGACCCTGTCTGGGCTAGAGGGGCTGTTACTGTACTGTAGACCCTGTGTGGGCTAGAGGGGCTGTCTTAGAGATACTGTGTTCCCTGCAGCCAGCACCTATAGCACAGTGCCCTCACAGCTGACCTGTTACTGTACTGTAGACCCTGTGTGGGCTAGAGGGGCTGTCTTAGAGACACTGTGTTCCCTGCAGCCAGCACCTATAGCACAGTGCCCTCACAGCTGACCTGTTACTGTACTGTAGACCCTGTGTGGGTTAGAGGGGCTGTCTTAGAGATAGTGTGTTCCCTGCAGCCAGCATCTATAGCACAGTGCCCTCACAGCTGACCTGTTACTGTACTGTAGACCCTGTGTGGGCTAGAGGGGCTGTCTTAGAGACACTGTGTTCCCTGCAGCCAGCACCTATAGCACAGTGCCCTCACAGCTGACCTGTTACTGTACTGTAGACCCTGTGTGGGCTTAGAGGGGCTGTCTTAGAGATAGTGTGTTCCCTGCAGCCAGCATCTATAGCACAGTGCCCTCACAGCTGACCTGTTACTGTACTGTAGACCCTGTGTGGGCTAGAGGGGCAGTCTTAGAGATAGTGTGTTCCCTGCAGCCAGCACCTATAGCACAGTGCCCTCACAGCTGACCTGTTACTGTACTGTAGACCCTGTGTGGGCTAGAGGGCTGTCTTAGAGATAGTGTTTTCCCTGCAGCCAGCACCTATAGCACAGTGCCCTCACAGCTGACCTGTTACTGTACTGTAGACCCTGTGTGGGCTAGAGGGGCTGTTTTAGAGATAGTGTGTTCCCTGCAGCCAGCACCTATAGCTCAGTGCCCTCACAGCTGACCTGTTACTGTACTGTAGACCCTGTGTGGGCTAGAGGGGCTGTCTTAGAGATAGTGTGTTCCCTGCAGCCAGCACCTATAGCACAGTGCCCTCACAGCTGACCTGTTACTGTACTGTAGACCCTGTGTGGGCTAGAGGGGTTGTTACTGTACTGTAGACCCTGTGTGGGCTAGAGGGACTGTTACTGTACTGTTGACCCTGTGTGGGCTAGAGGGGCTGTTACTGTACTGTAGACCCTGTCTGGGCTAGAGGGGCTGTTACTGTACTGTAGACCCTGTGTGGGCTAGAGGGGCTGTCTTAGAGATACTGTGTTCCCTGCAGCCAGCACCTATAGCACAGTGCCCTCACAGCTGACCTGTTACTGTACTGTAGACCCTGTGTGGGCTAGAGGGGCTGTCTTAGAGACACTGTGTTCCCTGCAGCCAGCACCTATAGCACAGTGCCCTCACAGCTGACCTGTTACTGTACTGTAGACCCTGTGTGGGTTAGAGGGGCTGTCTTAGAGATAGTGTGTTCCCTGCAGCCAGCATCTATAGCACAGTGCCCTCACAGCTGACCTGTTACTGTACTGTAGACCCTGTGTGGGCTAGAGGGGCTGTCTTAGAGATAGTGTGTTCCCTGCAGCCAGCACCTATAGCACAGTGCCCTCACAGCTGACCTGTTACTGTACTGTAGACCCTGTGTGGGCTAGAGGGGCTGTCTTAGAGATAGTGTGTTCCCTGCAGCCAGCACCTATAGCACAGTGCCCTCACAGCTGACCTGTTACTGTACTGTAGACCCTGTGTGGGCTAGAGGGGCTGTCTTAGAGATAGTGTGTTCCCTGCAGCCAGCACCTATAGCACAGTGCCCTCACAGCTGACCTGTTACTGTACTGTAGACCCTGTGTGGGCTAGAGGGGCTGTCTTAGAGATAGTGTGTTCCCTGCAGCCAGCACCTATAGCACAGTGCCCTCACAGCTGACCTGTTACTGTACTGTAGACCCTGTGTGGGCTAGAGGGGCTGTCTTAGAGATAGTGTGTTCCCTGCAGCCAGCACCTATAGCACAGTGCCCTCACAGCTGACCTGTTACTGTACTGTAGACCCTGTGTGGGCTAGAGGGGCTGTCTTAGAGATAGTGTGTTCCCTGCAGCCAGCACCTATAGCTCAATGCCCTCACAGCTGACCTGTTACTGTACTGTAGACCCTGTGTGGGCTAGAGGGGCTGTCTTAGAGATAGTGTGTTCCCTGCAGCCAGCACCTATAGCACAGTGCCCTCACAGCTGACCTGTTACTGTACTGTAGACCCTGTGTGGGCTAGAGGGGTTGTTACTGTACTGTAGACCCTGTGTGGGCTAGAGGGACTGTTACTGTACTGTTGACCCTGTGTGGGCTAGAGGGGCTGTTACTGTACTGTAGACCCTGTCTGGGCTAGAGGGGCTGTTACTGTACTGTAGACCCTGTGTGGGCTAGAGGGGCTGTCTTAGAGATACTGTGTTCCCTGCAGCCAGCACCTATAGCACAGTGCCCTCACAGCTGACCTGTTACTGTACTGTAGACCCTGTGTGGGCTAGAGGGGCTGTCTTAGAGACACTGTGTTCCCTGCAGTCAGCACCTATAGCACAGTGCCCTCACAGCTGACCTGTTACTGTACTGTAGACCCTGTGTGGGTTAGAGGGGCTGTCTTAGAGATAGTGTGTTCCCTGCAGCCAGCATCTATAGCACAGTGCCCTCACAGCTGACCTGTTACTGTACTGTAGACCCTGTGTGGGCTAGAGGGGCTGTTTTAGAGATAGTGTGTTCCCTGCAGCCAGCACCTATAGCTCAGTGCCCTCACAGCTGACCTGTTACTGTACTGTAGACCCTGTGTGGGCTAGAGGGGCTGTCTTAGAGATAGTGTGTTCCCTGCAGCCAGCACCTATAGCACAGTGCCCTCACAGCTGACCTGTTACTGTACTGTAGACCCTGTGTGGGCTAGAGGGGTTGTTACTGTACTGTAGACCCTGTGTGGGCTAGAGGGACTGTTACTGTACTGTTGACCCTGTGTGGGCTAGAGGGGCTGTTACTGTACTGTAGACCCTGTCTGGGCTAGAGGGGCTGTTACTGTACTGTACTGTAGACCCTGTGTGGGCTAGAGGGGCTGTCTTAGAGATACTGTGTTCCCTGCAGCCAGCACCTATAGCACAGTGCCCTCACAGCTGACCTGTTACTGTACTGTAGACCCTGTGTGGGCTAGAGGGGCTGTCTTAGAGACACTGTGTTCCCTGCAGCCAGCACCTATAGCACAGTGCCCTCACAGCTGACCTGTTACTGTACTGTAGACCCTGTGTGGGTTAGAGGGGCTGTCTTAGAGATAGTGTGTTCCCTGCAGCCAGCATCTATAGCACAGTGCCCTCACAGCTGACCTGTTACTGTACTGTAGACCCTGTGTGGGCTAGAGGGGCTGTCTTAGAGACACTGTGTTCCCTGCAGCCAGCACCTATAGCACAGTGCCCTCACAGCTGACCTGTTACTGTACTGTAGACCCTGTGTGGGTTAGAGGGGCTGTCTTAGAGATAGTGTGTTCCCTGCAGCCAGCATCTATAGCACAGTGCCCTCACAGCTGACCTGTTACTGTACTGTAGACCCTGTGTGGGCTAGAGGGGCAGTCTTAGAGATAGTGTGTTCCCTGCAGCCAGCACCTATAGCACAGTGCCCTCACAGCTGACCTGTTACTGTACTGTAGACCCTGTGTGGGCTAGAGGGCTGTCTTAGAGATAGTGTTTTCCCTGCAGCCAGCACCTATAGCACAGTGCCCTCACAGCTGACCTGTTACTGTACTGTAGACCCTGTGTGGGCTAGAGGGGCTGTTTTAGAGATAGTGTGTTCCCTGCAGCCAGCACCTATAGCTCAGTGCCCTCACAGCTGACCTGTTACTGTACTGTAGACCCTGTGTGGGCTAGAGGGGCTGTCTTAGAGATAGTGTGTTCCCTGCAGCCAGCACCTATAGCACAGTGCCCTCACAGCTGACCTGTTACTGTACTGTAGACCCTGTGTGGGCTAGAGGGGTTGTTACTGTACTGTAGACCCTGTGTGGGCTAGAGGGACTGTTACTGTACTGTTGACCCTGTGTGGGCTAGAGGGGCTGTTACTGTACTGTAGACCCTGTCTGGGCTAGAGGGGCTGTTACTGTACTGTAGACCCTGTGTGGGCTAGAGGGGCTGTCTTAGAGATACTGTGTTCCCTGCAGCCAGCACCTATAGCACAGTGCCCTCACAGCTGACCTGTTACTGTACTGTAGACCCTGTGTGGGCTAGAGGGGCTGTCTTAGAGACACTGTGTTCCCTGCAGCCAGCACCTATAGCACAGTGCCCTCACAGCTGACCTGTTACTGTACTGTAGACCCTGTGTGGGTTAGAGGGGCTGTCTTAGAGATAGTGTGTTCCCTGCAGCCAGCATCTATAGCACAGTGCCCTCACAGCTGACCTGTTACTGTACTGTAGACCCTGTGTGGGCTAGAGGGGCTGTCTTAGAGATAGTGTGTTCCCTGCAGCCAGCACCTATAGCACAGTGCCCTCACAGCTGACCTGTTACTGTACTGTAGACCCTGTGTGGGCTAGAGGGGCTGTCTTAGAGATAGTGTGTTCCCTGCAGCCAGCACCTATAGCACAGTGCCCTCACAGCTGACCTGTTACTGTACTGTAGACCCTGTGTGGGCTAGAGGGGCAGTCTTAGAGATAGTGTGTTCCCTGCAGCCAGCACCTATAGCACAGTGCCCTCACAGCTGACCTGTTACTGTACTGTAGACCCTGTGTGGGCTAGAGGGCTGTCTTAGAGATAGTGTTTTCCCTGCAGCCAGCACCTATAGCACAGTGCCCTCACAGCTGACCTGTTACTGTACTGTAGACCCTGTGTGGGCTAGAGGGGCTGTTTTAGAGATAGTGTGTTCCCTGCAGCCAGCACCTATAGCTCAGTGCCCTCACAGCTGACCTGTTACTGTACTGTAGACCCTGTGTGGGCTAGAGGGGCTGTCTTAGAGATAGTGTGTTCCCTGCAGCCAGCACCTATAGCACAGTGCCCTCACAGCTGACCTGTTACTGTACTGTAGACCCTGTGTGGGCTAGAGGGGCTGTTACTGTACTGTAGACCCTGTGTGGGATAGAGGGACTGTTACTGTACTGTTGACCCTGTGTGGGCTAGAGGGGCTGTTACTGTACTGTAGACCCTGTCTGGGCTAGAGGGGCTGTTACTGTACTGTAGACCCTGTGTGGGCTAGAGGGGCTGTCTTAGAGATACTGTGTTCCCTGCAGCCAGCACCTATAGCACAGTGCCCTCACAGCTGACCTGTTACTGTACTGTAGACCCTGTGTGGGCTAGAGGGGCTGTCTTAGAGACACTGTGTTCCCTGCAGCCAGCACCTATAGCACAGTGCCCTCACAGCTGACCTGTTACTGTACTGTAGACCCTGTGTGGGTTAGAGGGGCTGTCTTAGAGATAGTGTGTTCCCTGCAGCCAGCATCTATAGCACAGTGCCCTCACAGCTGACCTGTTACTGTACTGTAGACCCTGTGTGGGCTAGAGGGGCTGTCTTAGAGATAGTGTGTTCCCTGCAGCCAGCACCTATAGCACAGTGCCCTCACAGCTGACCTGTTACTGTACTGTAGACCCTGTGTGGGCTAGAGGGGCTGTTTTAGAGATAGTGTGTTCCCTGCAGCCAGCACCTATAGCACAGTGCCCTCACAGCTGACCTGTTACTGTACTGTAGACCCTGTGTGGGCTAGAGGGGCTGTTTTAGAGATAGTGTGTTCCCTGCAGCCAGCACCTATAGCTCAGTGCCCTCACAGCTGACCTGTTACTGTACTGTAGACCCTGTGTGGGCTAGAGGGGCTGTCTTAGAGATAGTGTGTTCCCTGCAGCCAGCACCTATAGCACAGTGCCCTCACAGCTGACCTGTTACTGTACTGTAGACCCTGTGTGGGCTAGAGGGGCAGTCTTAGAGATAGTGTGTTCCCTGCAGCCAGCACCTATAGCACAGTGCCCTCACAGCTGACCTGTTACTGTACTGTAGACCCTGTGTGGGCTAGAGGGGCTGTCTTAGAGATAGTGTGTTCCCTGCAGCCAGCACCTATAGCACAGTGCCCTCACAGCTGACCTGTTACTGTACTGTAGACCCTGTGTGGGCTAGAGGGGCTGTCTTAGAGATAGTGTGTTCCCTGCAGCCAGCACCTATAGCACAGTGCCCTCACAGCTGACCTGTTACTGTACTGTAGACCCTGTGTGGGCTAGAGGGCTGTCTTAGAGATAGTGTGTTCCCTGCAGCCAGCACCTATAGCACAGTGCCCTCACAGCTGACCTGTTACTGTACTGTAGACCCTGTGTGGGCTAGAGGGGCTGTTTTAGAGATAGTGTGTTCCCTGCAGCCAGCACCTATAGCTCAGTGCCCTCACAGCTGACCTGTTACTGTACTGTAGACCCTGTGTGGGCTAGAGGGGCTGTCTTAGAGATAGTGTGTTCCCTGCAGCCAGCACCTATAGCACAGTGCCCTCACAGCTGACCTGTTACTGTACTGTAGACCCTGTGTGGGCTAGAGGGGCTGTTTTAGAGATAGTGTGTTCCCTGCAGCCAGCACCTATAGCTCAATGCCCTCACAGCTGACCTGTTACTGTACTGTAGACCCTGTGTGGGCTAGAGGGGCTGTCTTAGAGATAGTGTGTTCCCTGCAGCCAGCACCTATAGCACAGTGCCCTCACAGCTGACCTGTTACTGTACTGTAGACCCTGTGTGGGCTAGAGGAGTTGTTACTGTACTGTAGACCCTGTTTGGGCTAGAGGGACTGTTACTGTACTGTTGACCCTGTGTGGGCTAGAGGGGCTGTTACTGTACTGTAGACCCTGTCTGGGCTAGAGGGGCTGTTACTGTACTGTAGACCCTGTGTGGGCTAGAGGGGCTGTCTTAGAGATACTGTGTTCCCTGCAGCCAGCACCTATAGCACAGTGCCCTCACAGCTGACCTGTTACTGTACTGTAGACCCTGTGTGGGCTAGAGGGGCTGTCTTAGAGACACTGTGTTCCCTGCAGTCAGCACCTATAGCACAGTGCCCTCACAGCTGACCTGTTACTGTACTGTAGACCCTGTGTGGGTTAGAGGGGCTGTCTTAGAGATAGTGTGTTCCCTGCAGCCAGCATCTATAGCACAGTGCCCTCACAGCTGACCTGTTACTGTACTGTAGACCCTGTGTGGGCTAGAGGGGCTGTTTTAGAGATAGTGTGTTCCCTGCAGCCAGCACCTATAGCTCAGTGCCCTCACAGCTGACCTGTTACTGTACTGTAGACCCTGTGTGGGCTAGAGGGCTGTCTTAGAGATAGTGTGTTCCCTGCAGCCAGCACCTATAGCACAGTGCCCTCACAGCTGACCTGTTACTGTACTGTAGACCCTGTGTGGGCTAGAGGGGTTGTTACTGTACTGTAGACCCTGTGTGGGCTAGAGGGACTGTTACTGTACTGTTGACCCTGTGTGGGCTAGAGGGGCTGTTACTGTACTGTAGACCCTGTCTGGGCTAGAGGGGCTGTTACTGTACTGTAGACCCTGTGTGGGCTAGAGGGGCTGTCTTAGAGATACTGTGTTCCCTGCAGCCAGCACCTATAGCACAGTGCCCTCACAGCTGACCTGTTACTGTACTGTAGACCCTGTGTGGGCTAGAGGGGCTGTCTTAGAGACACTGTGTTCCCTGCAGCCAGCACCTATAGCACAGTGCCCTCACAGCTGACCTGTTACTGTACTGTAGACCCTGTGTGGGTTAGAGGGGCTGTCTTAGAGATAGTGTGTTCCCTGCAGCCAGCATCTATAGCACAGTGCCCTCACAGCTGACCTGTTACTGTACTGTAGACCCTGTGTGGGCTAGAGGGGCTGTCTTAGAGACACTGTGTTCCCTGCAGCCAGCACCTATAGCACAGTGCCCTCACAGCTGACCTGTTACTGTACTGTAGACCCTGTGTGGGTTAGAGGGGCTGTCTTAGAGATAGTGTGTTCCCTGCAGCCAGCATCTATAGCACAGTGCCCTCACAGCTGACCTGTTACTGTACTGTAGACCCTGTGTGGGCTAGAGGGGCAGTCTTAGAGATAGTGTGTTCCCTGCAGCCAGCACCTATAGCACAGTGCCCTCACAGCTGACCTGTTACTGTACTGTAGACCCTGTGTGGGCTAGAGAGGCTGTCTTAGAGATAGTGTTTTCCCTGCAGCCAGCACCTATAGCACAGTGCCCTCACAGCTGACCTGTTACTGTACTGTAGACTGACCCTGTGTGGGCTAGAGGGGCTGTTTTAGAGATAGTGTGTTCCCTGCAGCCAGCACCTATAGCTCAGTGCCCTCACAGCTGACCTGTTACTGTACTGTAGACCCTGTGTGGGCTAGAGGGGCTGTCTTAGAGATAGTGTGTTCCCTGCAGCCAGCACCTATAGCACAGTGCCCTCACAGCTGACCTGTTACTGTACTGTAGACCCTGTGTGGGCTAGAGGGGTTGTTACTGTACTGTAGACCCTGTGTGGGCTAGAGGGACTGTTACTGTACTGTTGACCCTGTGTGGGCTAGAGGGGCTGTTACTGTACTGTAGACCCTGTCTGGGCTAGAGGGGCTGTTACTGTACTGTAGACCCTGTGTGGGCTAGAGGGGCTGTCTTAGAGATACTGTGTTCCCTGCAGCCAGCACCTATAGCACAGTGCCCTCACAGCTGACCTGTTACTGTACTGTAGACCCTGTGTGGGCTAGAGGGGCTGTCTTAGAGACACTGTGTTCCCTGCAGCCAGCACCTATAGCACAGTGCCCTCACAGCTGACCTGTTACTGTACTGTAGACCCTGTGTGGGTTAGAGGGGCTGTCTTAGAGATAGTGTGTTCCCTGCAGCCAGCATCTATAGCACAGTGCCCTCACAGCTGACCTGTTACTGTACTGTAGACCCTGTGTGGGCTAGAGGGGCTGTCTTAGAGACACTGTGTTCCCTGCAGCCAGCACCTATAGCACAGTGCCCTCACAGCTGACCTGTTACTGTACTGTAGACCCTGTGTGGGCTAGAGGGGCTGTCTTAGAGATAGTGTGTTCCCTGCAGCCAGCATCTATAGCACAGTGCCCTCACAGCTGACCTGTTACTGTACTGTAGACCCTGTGTGGGCTAGAGGGGCAGTCTTAGAGATAGTGTGTTCCCTGCAGCCAGCACCTATAGCACAGTGCCCTCACAGCTGACCTGTTACTGTACTGTAGACCCTGTGTGGGCTAGAGAGGCTGTCTTAGAGATAGTGTTTTCCCTGCAGCCAGCACCTATAGCACAGTGCCCTCACAGCTGACCTGTTACTGTACTGTAGACCCTGTGTGGGCTAGAGGGGCTGTTTTAGAGATAGTGTGTTCCCTGCAGCCAGCACCTATAGCTCAGTGCCCTCACAGCTGACCTGTTACTGTACTGTAGACCCTGTGTGGGCTAGAGGGGCTGTCTTAGAGATAGTGTGTTCCCTGCAGCCAGCACCTATAGCACAGTGCCCTCACAGCTGACCTGTTACTGTACTGTAGACCCTGTGTGGGCTAGAGGGGTTGTTACTGTACTGTAGACCCTGTGTGGGATAGAGGGACTGTTACTGTACTGTTGACCCTGTGTGGGCTAGAGGGGCTGTTACTGTACTGTAGACCCTGTCTGGGCTAGAGGGGCTGTTACTGTACTGTAGACCCTGTGTGGGCTAGAGGGGCTGTCTTAGAGATACTGTGTTCCCTGCAGCCAGCACCTATAGCACAGTGCCCTCACAGCTGACCTGTTACTGTACTGTAGACCCTGTGTGGGCTAGAGGGGCTGTCTTAGAGACACTGTGTTCCCTGCAGCCAGCACCTATAGCACAGTGCCCTCACAGCTGACCTGTTACTGTACTGTAGACCCTGTGTGGGTTAGAGGGGCTGTCTTAGAGATAGTGTGTTCCCTGCAGCCAGCATCTATAGCACAGTGCCCTCACAGCTGACCTGTTACTGTACTGTAGACCCTGTGTGGGCTAGAGGGGCAGTCTTAGAGATAGTGTGTTCCCTGCAGCCAGCACCTATAGCACAGTGCCCTCACAGCTGACCTGTTACTGTACTGTAGACCCTGTGTGGGCTAGAGGGCTGTCTTAGAGATAGTGTGTTCCCTGCAGCCAGCACCTATAGCACAGTGCCCTCACAGCTGACCTGTTACTGTACTGTAGACCCTGTGTGGGCTAGAGGGGCTGTTTTAGAGATAGTGTGTTCCCTGCAGCCAGCACCTATAGCTCAGTGCCCTCACAGCTGACCTGTTACTGTACTGTAGACCCTGTGTGGGCTAGAGGGGCTGTCTTAGAGATAGTGTGTTCCCTGCAGCCAGCACCTATAGCACAGTGCCCTCACAGCTGACCTGTTACTGTACTGTAGACCCTGTGTGGGCTAGAGGGGCAGTCTTAGAGATAGTGTGTTCCCTGCAGCCAGCACCTATAGCACAGTGCCCTCACAGCTGACCTGTTACTGTACTGTAGACCCTGTGTGGGCTAGAGGGGCTGTCTTAGAGATAGTGTGTTCCCTGCAGCCAGCACCTATAGCACAGTGCCCTCACAGCTGACCTGTTACTGTACTGTAGACCCTGTGTGGGCTAGAGGGGCAGTCTTAGAGATAGTGTGTTCCCTGCAGCCAGCACCTATAGCACAGTGCCCTCACAGCTGACCTGTTACTGTACTGTAGACCCTGTGTGGGCTAGAGAGGCTGTCTTAGAGATAGTGTGTTCCCTGCAGCCAGCACCTATAGCACAGTGCCCTCACAGCTGACCTGTTACTGTACTGTAGACCCTGTGTGGGCTAGAGGGGCTGTTTTAGAGATAGTGTGTTCCCTGCAGCCAGCACCTATAGCTCAGTGCCCTCACAGCTGACCTGTTACTGTACTGTAGACCCTGTGTGGGCTAGAGGGGCTGTCTTAGAGATAGTGTGTTCCCTGCAGCCAGCACCTATAGCACAGTGCCCTCACAGCTGACCTGTTACTGTACTGTAGACCCTGTGTGGGCTAGAGGGGCTGTTTTAGAGATAGTGTGTTCCCTGCAGCCAGCACCTATAGCTCAATGCCCTCACAGCTGACCTGTTACTGTACTGTAGACCCTGTGTGGGCTAGAGGGGCTGTCTTAGAGATAGTGTGTTCCCTGCAGCCAGCACCTATAGCACAGTGCCCTCACAGCTGACCTGTTACTGTACTGTAGACCCTGTGTGGGCTAGAGGGGTTGTTACTGTACTGTAGACCCTGTGTGGGCTAGAGGGACTGTTACTGTACTGTTGACCCTGTGTGGGCTAGAGGGGCTGTTACTGTACTGTAGACCCTGTCTGGGCTAGAGGGGCTGTTACTGTACTGTAGACCCTGTGTGGGCTAGAGGGGCTGTCTTAGAGATACTGTGTTCCCTGCAGCCAGCACCTATAGCACAGTGCCCTCACAGCTGACCTGTTACTGTACTGTAGACCCTGTGTGGGCTAGAGGGGCTGTCTTAGAGACACTGTGTTCCCTGCAGTCAGCACCTATAGCACAGTGCCCTCACAGCTGACCTGTTACTGTACTGTAGACCCTGTGTGGGTTAGAGGGGCTGTCTTAGAGATAGTGTGTTCCCTGCAGCCAGCATCTATAGCACAGTGCCCTCACAGCTGACCTGTTACTGTACTGTAGACCCTGTGTGGGCTAGAGGGGCTGTTTTAGAGATAGTGTGTTCCCTGCAGCCAGCACCTATAGCTCAGTGCCCTCACAGCTGACCTGTTACTGTACTGTAGACCCTGTGTGGGCTAGAGGGGCTGTCTTAGAGATAGTGTGTTCCCTGCAGCCAGCACCTATAGCACAGTGCCCTCACAGCTGACCTGTTACTGTACTGTAGACCCTGTGTGGGCTAGAGGGGTTGTTACTGTACTGTAGACCCTGTGTGGGCTAGAGGGACTGTTACTGTACTGTTGACCCTGTGTGGGCTAGAGGGGCTGTTACTGTACTGTAGACCCTGTCTGGGCTAGAGGGGCTGTTACTGTACTGTAGACCCTGTGTGGGCTAGAGGGGCTGTCTTAGAGATACTGTGTTCCCTGCAGCCAGCACCTATAGCACAGTGCCCTCACAGCTGACCTGTTACTGTACTGTAGACCCTGTGTGGGCTAGAGGGGCTGTCTTAGAGACACTGTGTTCCCTGCAGCCAGCACCTATAGCACAGTGCCCTCACAGCTGACCTGTTACTGTACTGTAGACCCTGTGTGGGTTAGAGGGGCTGTCTTAGAGATAGTGTGTTCCCTGCAGCCAGCATCTATAGCACAGTGCCCTCACAGCTGACCTGTTACTGTACTGTAGACCCTGTGTGGGCTAGAGGGGCTGTCTTAGAGACACTGTGTTCCCTGCAGCCAGCACCTATAGCACAGTGCCCTCACAGCTGACCTGTTACTGTACTGTAGACCCTGTGTGGGTTAGAGGGGCTGTCTTAGAGATAGTGTGTTCCCTGCAGCCAGCATCTATAGCACAGTGCCCTCACAGCTGACCTGTTACTGTACTGTAGACCCTGTGTGGGCTAGAGGGGCAGTCTTAGAGATAGTGTGTTCCCTGCAGCCAGCACCTATAGCACAGTGCCCTCACAGCTGACCTGTTACTGTACTGTAGACCCTGTGTGGGCTAGAGAGGCTGTCTTAGAGATAGTGTTTTCCCTGCAGCCAGCACCTATAGCACAGTGCCCTCACAGCTGACCTGTTACTGTACTGTAGACCCTGTGTGGGCTAGAGGGGCTGTTTTAGAGATAGTGTGTTCCCTGCAGCCAGCACCTATAGCTCAGTGCCCTCACAGCTGACCTGTTACTGTACTGTAGACCCTGTGTGGGCTAGAGGGGCTGTCTTAGAGATAGTGTGTTCCTGCAGCCAGCACCTATAGCACAGTGCCCTCACAGCTGACCTGTTACTGTACTGTAGACCCTGTGTGGGCTAGAGGGGTTGTTACTGTACTGTAGACCCTGTGTGGGCTAGAGGGACTGTTACTGTACTGTTGACCCTGTGTGGGCTAGAGGGGCTGTTACTGTACTGTAGACCCTGTCTGGGCTAGAGGGGCTGTTACTGTACTGTAGACCCTGTGTGGGCTAGAGGGGCTGTCTTAGAGATACTGTGTTCCCTGCAGCCAGCACCTATAGCACAGTGCCCTCACAGCTGACCTGTTACTGTACTGTAGACCCTGTGTGGGCTAGGGGGCTGTCTTAGAGACACTGTGTTCCCTGCAGCCAGCACCTATAGCACAGTGCCCTCACAGCTGACCTGTTACTGTACTGTAGACCCTGTGGGTTAGAGGGGCTGTCTTAGAGATAGTGTGTTCCCTGCAGCCAGCATCTATAGCACAGTGCCCTCACAGCTGACCTGTTACTGTACTGTAGACCCTGTGTGGGCTAGAGGGGCTGTCTTAGAGACACTGTGTTCCCTGCAGCCAGCACCTATAGCACAGTGCCCTCACAGCTGACCTGTTACTGTACTGTAGACCCTGTGTGGGTTAGAGGGGCTGTCTTAGAGATAGTGTGTTCCCTGCAGCCAGCATCTATAGCACAGTGCCCTCACAGCTGACCTGTTACTGTACTGTAGACCCTGTGTGGGCTAGAGGGGCAGTCTTAGAGATAGTGTGTTCCCTGCAGCCAGCACCTATAGCACAGTGCCCTCACAGCTGACCTGTTACTGTACTGTAGACCCTGTGTGGGCTAGAGGGGCTGTCTTAGAGATAGTGTGTTCCCTGCAGCCAGCACCTATAGCACAGTGCCCTCACAGCTGACCTGTTACTGTACTGTAGACCCTGTGTGGGCTAGAGGGGCAGTCTTAGAGATAGTGTGTTCCCTGCAGCCAGCACCTATAGCACAGTGCCCTCACAGCTGACCTGTTACTGTACTGTAGACCCTGTGTGGGCTAGAGGGGCTGTCTTAGAGATAGTGTGTTCCCTGCAGCCAGCACCTATAGCACAGTGCCCTCACAGCTGACCTGTTACTGTACTGTAGACCCTGTGTGGGCTAGAGGGGCTGTTTTAGAGATAGTGTGTTCCCTGCAGCCAGCACCTATAGCTCAGTGCCCTCACAGCTGACCTGTTACTGTACTGTAGACCCTGTGTGGGCTAGAGGGGCTGTCTTAGAGATAGTACCCTGCAGCCAGCACCTATAGCTGGGCCCTCACAGCTGACCTGTTACTGTACTGTAGACCCTGTGTGGGCTAGAGGGGCTGTCTTAGAGATACTGTGTTCCCTGCAGCCAGCACCTATAGCACAGTGCCCTCACAGCTGACCTGTTACTGTACTGTAGACCCTGTGTGGGCTAGAGGGGCTGTCTTAGAGACACTGTGTTCCCTGCAGCCAGCACCTATAGCACAGTGCCCTCACAGCTGACCTGTTACTGTACTGTAGACCCTGTGTGGGCTAGAGGGGCTGTTACTGTACTGTACCCTGTGTGGGCTAGAGGGACTGTTACTGCACAGTGCCCTGTCTGGGCTAGAGGGGCTGTTACTGTACTGTAGACCCTGTGTGGGCTAGAGGGGCTGTCTTAGAGATACTGTGTTCCCTGCAGCCAGCACCTATAGCACAGTGCCCTCACAGCTGACCTGTTACTGTACTGTAGACCCTGTGTGGGCTAGAGGGGCTGTCTTAGAGATACTGTGTTCCTGCAGCCAGCACCTATAGCACAGTGCCCTGCTGACCTGTTACTGTACTGTAGACCCTGTGTGGGCTAGAGGGGCTGTTTTAGAGATAGTGTGTTCCCTGCAGCCAGCCTATAGCACAGTGCCCTCACAGCTGACCTGTTACTGTACTGTAGACCCTGTGTGGGCTAGAGGGGCTGTCTTAGAGATAGTGTGTTCCCTGCAGCCAGCACCTATAGCACAGTGCCCTCACAGCTGACCTGTTACTGTACTGTAGACCCTGTGTGGGCTAGAGGGGCAGTCTTAGAGATAGTGTGTTCCCTGCAGCCAGCACCTATAGCACAGTGCCCTCACAGCTGACCTGTTACTGTACTGTAGACCCTGTGTGGGCTAGAGGGGCTGTCTTAGAGATAGTGTGTTCCCTGCAGCCAGCACCTATAGCACAGTGCCCTCACAGCTGACCTGTTACTGTACTGTAGACCCTGTGTGGGCTAGAGGGGCTGTCTTAGAGATAGTGTGTTCCCTGCAGCCAGCACCTATAGCACAGTGCCCTCACAGCTGACCTGTTACTGTACTGTAGACCCTGTGTGGGCTAGAGGGGCTGTCTTAGAGATAGTGTGTTCCCTGCAGCCAGCACCTATAGCACAGTGCCCTCACAGCTGACCTGTTACTGTACTGTAGACCCTGTGTGGGCTAGAGGGGCTGTCTTAGAGATAGTGTGTTCCCTGCAGCCAGCACCTATAGCACAGTGCCCTCACAGCTGACCTGTTACTGTACTGTAGACCCTGTGTGGGCTAGAGGGGCTGTCTTAGAGATAGTGTGTTCCCTGCAGCCAGCACCTATAGCACAGTGCCCTCACAGCTGACCTGTTACTGTACTGTAGACCCTGTGTGGGCTAGAGGGGCTGTCTTAGAGATAGTGTGTTCCCTGCAGCCAGCACCTATAGCACAGTGCCCTCACAGCTGACCTGTTACTGTACTGTAGACCCTGTGTGGGCTAGAGGGGCTGTCTTAGAGATAGTGTGTTCCCTGCAGCCAGCACCTATAGCACAGTGCCCTCACAGCTGACCTGTTACTGTACTGTAGACCCTGTGTGGGCTAGAGGGGCTGTTACTGTACCTGTATAGCCTGTGTGCCCTCACAGCTGACCTGTTACTGTACTGTAGACCCTGTGTGGGCTAGAGGGGCTGTCTTAGAGATAGTGTGTTCCCTGCAGCCAGCACCTATAGCTGGTGCCCTCACAGCTGACCTGTTACTGTACTGTAGACCCTGTGTGGGCTAGAGGGGCTGTCTTAGAGATAGTGTGTTCCCTGCAGCCAGCACCTAGCACAGTGCCCTCACAGCTGACCTGTTACTGTACTGCCCTGTGTGGGCTAGAGGGGCTGTTTTAGAGATAGTGTGTTCCCTGCAGCCAGCACCTATAGCTCAGTGCCCTCACAGCTGACCTGTTACTGTACTGTAGACCCTGTGTGGGCTAGAGGGGCTGTCTTAGAGATAGTGTGTTCCCTGCAGCCAGCACCTATAGCACAGTGCCCTCACAGCTGACCTGTTACTGTACTGTAGACCCTGTGTGGGCTAGAGGGGCTGTTTTAGAGATAGTGTGTTCCCTGCAGCCAGCACCTATAGCTCAATGCCCTCACAGCTGACCTGTTACTGTACTGTAGACCCTGTGTGGGCTAGAGGGGCTGTCTTAGAGATAGTGTGTTCCCTGCAGCCAGCACCTATAGCACAGTGCCCTCACAGCTGACCTGTTACTGTACTGTAGACCCTGTGTGGGCTAGAGGGGTTGTTACTGTACTGTAGACCCTGTGTGGGCTAGAGGGACTGTTACTGTACTGTTGACCCTGTGTGGGCTAGAGGGGCTGTTACTGTACTGTAGACCCTGTCTGGGCTAGAGGGGCTGTTACTGTACTGTAGACCCTGTGTGGGCTAGAGGGGCTGTCTTAGAGATACTGTGTTCCCTGCAGCCAGCACCTATAGCACAGTGCCCTCACAGCTGACCTGTTACTGTACTGTAGACCCTGTGTGGGCTAGAGGGGCTGTCTTAGAGACACTGTGTTCCCTGCAGTCAGCACCTATAGCACAGTGCCCTCACAGCTGACCTGTTACTGTACTGTAGACCCTGTGTGGGTTAGAGGGGCTGTCTTAGAGATAGTGTGTTCCCTGCAGCCAGCATCTATAGCACAGTGCCCTCACAGCTGACCTGTTACTGTACTGTAGACCCTGTGTGGGCTAGAGGGGCTGTCTTAGAGATAGTGTGTTCCCTGCAGCCAGCACCTATAGCACAGTGCCCTCACAGCTGACCTGTTACTGTACTGTAGACCCTGTGTGGGCTAGAGGGCTGTCTTAGAGATAGTGTGTTCCCTGCAGCCAGCACCTATAGCACAGTGCCCTCACAGCTGACCTGTTACTGTACTGTAGACCCTGTGTGGGCTAGAGGGGCTTCTTAGAGATAGTGTGTTCCCTGCAGCCAGCACCTATAGCACAGTGCCCTCACAGCTGACCTGTTACTGTACTGTAGACCCTGTGTGGGCTAGAGGGGCTGTCTTAGAGATAGTGTGTTCCCTGCAGCCAGCACCTGTCTGGTGCCCTCACAGCTGACCTGTTACTGTACTGTAGACCCTGTGTGGGCTAGAGGGGCTGTCTTAGAGATAGTGTGTTCCCTGCAGCCAGCACCTATAGCACAGTGCCCTCACAGCTGACCTGTTACTGTACTGTAGACCCTGTGTGGGCTAGAGGGGCTGTCTTAGAGATAGTGTGTTCCCTGCAGCCAGCACCTATAGCACAGTGCCCTCACAGCTGACCTGTTACTGTACTGTAGACCCTGTGTGGGCTAGAGGGGCTGTCTTAGAGATAGTGTGTTCCCTGCAGCCAGCACCTATAGCACAGTGCCCTCACAGCTGACCTGTTACTGTACTGTAGACCCTGTGTGGGCTAGAGGGGCTGTCTTAGAGATACTGTGTTCCCTGCAGCCAGCACCTATAGCACAGTGCCCTCACAGCTGACCTGTTACTGTACTGTAGACCCTGTGTGGGCTAGAGGGGTTGTTACTGTACCCTGTGTGGGCTAGAGGGACTGTTACTGTGTTGGGCTAGAGGGGCTGTTACTGTACTGTAGTGACCCTGTCTGGGCTAGAGGGGCTGTTACTGTACTGTAGACCCTGTGTGGGCTAGAGGGGCTGTCTTAGAGATACTGTGTTCCCTGCAGCCAGCACCTATAGCACAGTGCCCTCACAGCTGACCTGTTACTGTACTGTAGACCCTGTGTGGGCTAGAGGGGCTGTCTTAGAGACACTGTGTTCCCTGCAGCCAGCACCTATAGCACAGTGCCCTCACAGCTGACCTGTTACTGTACTGTAGACCCTGTGTGGGTTAGAGGGGCTGTCTTAGAGATAGTGTGTTCCCTGCAGCCAGCATCTATAGCACAGTGCCCTCACAGCTGACCTGTTACTGTACTGTAGACCCTGTGTGGGCTAGAGGGGCTGTTTTAGAGATAGTGTGTTCCCTGCAGCCAGCACCTATAGCTCAGTGCCCTCACAGCTGACCTGTTACTGTACTGTAGACCCTGTGTGGGCTAGAGGGGCTGTCTTAGAGATAGTGTGTTCCCTGCAGCCAGCACCTATAGCACAGTGCCCTCACAGCTGACCTGTTACTGTACTGTAGACCCTGTGTGGGCTAGAGGGGTTGTTACTGTACTGTAGACCCTGTGTGGGCTAGAGGGACTGTTACTGTACTGTTGACCCTGTGTGGGCTAGAGGGGCTGTTACTGTAGTGTGACCCTGTCTGGGCTAGAGGGGCTGTTACTGTACTGTAGACCCTGTGTGGGCTAGAGGGGCTGTCTTAGAGATACTGTGTTCCCTGCAGCCAGCACCTATAGCACAGTGCCCTCACAGCTGACCTGTTACTGTACTGTAGACCCTGTGTGGGCTAGAGGGGCTGTCTTAGAGACACTGTGTTCCCTGCAGCCAGCACCTATAGCACAGTGCCCTCACAGCTGACCTGTTACTGTACTGTAGACCCTGTGTGGGTTAGAGGGGCTGTCTTAGAGATAGTGTGTTCCCTGCAGCCAGCATCTATAGCACAGTGCCCTCACAGCTGACCTGTTACTGTACTGTAGACCCTGTGTGGGCTAGAGGGGCTGTCTTAGAGACACTGTGTTCCCTGCAGCCAGCACCTATAGCACAGTGCCCTCACAGCTGACCTGTTACTGTACTGTAGACCCTGTGTGGGTTAGAGGGGCTGTCTTAGAGATAGTGTGTTCCCTGCAGCCAGCATCTATAGCACAGTGCCCTCACAGCTGACCTGTTACTGTACTGTAGACCCTGTGTGGGCTAGAGGGGCAGTCTTAGAGATAGTGTGTTCCCTGCAGCCAGCACCTATAGCACAGTGCCCTCACAGCTGACCTGTTACTGTACTGTAGACCCTGTGTGGGCTAGAGGGGCTGTCTTAGAGATAGTGTTTTCCCTGCAGCCAGCACCTATAGCACAGTGCCCTCACAGCTGACCTGTTACTGTACTGTAGACCCTGTGTGGGCTAGAGGGGCTGTTTTAGAGATAGTGTGTTCCCTGCAGCCAGCACCTATAGCTCAGTGCCCTCACAGCTGACCTGTTACTGTACTGTAGACCCTGTGTGGGCTAGAGGGGCTGTCTTAGAGATAGTGTGTTCCCTGCAGCCAGCACCTATAGCACAGTGCCCTCACAGCTGACCTGTTACTGTACTGTAGACCCTGTGTGGGCTAGAGGGGTTGTTACCTGTAGACCCTGTGTGGCCCTAGAGGACTGTTACTGTACTGTTGACCCTGTGTGGGCTGTGTTTGTACTGACCCTGTCTGGGCTAGAGGGGCTGTTACTGTGTAGACCCTGTGTGGGCTAGAGGGGCTGTCTTAGAGATACTGTGTTCCCTGCAGCCAGCACCTATAGCACAGTGCCCTCACAGCTGACCTGTTACTGTACTGTAGACCCTGTGTGGGCTAGAGGGGCTGTCTTAGAGACACTGTGTTCCCTGCAGCCAGCACCTATAGCACAGTGCCCTCACAGCTGACCTGTTACTGTACTGTAGACCCTGTGTGGGTTAGAGGGGCTGTCTTAGAGATAGTGTGTTCCCTGCAGCCAGCATCTATAGCACAGTGCCCTCACAGCTGACCTGTTACTGTACTGTAGACCCTGTGTGGGCTAGAGGGGCTGTCTTAGAGATAGTGTGTTCCCTGCAGCCAGCACCTATAGCACAGTGCCCTCACAGCTGACCTGTTACTGTACTGTAGACCCTGTGTGGGCTAGAGGGGCTGTCTTAGAGATAGTGTGTTCCCTGCAGCCAGCACCTATAGCACAGTGCCCTCACAGCTGACCTGTTACTGTACTGTAGACCCTGTGTGGGCTAGAGGGGCAGTCTTAGAGATAGTGTGTTCCCTGCAGCCAGCACCTATAGCACAGTGCCCTCACAGCTGACCTGTTACTGTACTGTAGACCCTGTGTGGGCTAGAGGGCTGTCTTAGAGATAGTGTTTCCCTGCAGCCAGCACCTATAGCACAGTGCCCTCACAGCTGACCTGTTACTGTACTGTAGACCCTGTGTGGGCTAGAGGGGCTGTTTTAGAGATAGTGTGTTCCCTGCAGCCAGCACCTATAGCTCAGTGCCCTCACAGCTGACCTGTTACTGTACTGTAGACCCTGTGTGGGCTAGAGGGGCTGTCTTAGAGATAGTGTGTTCCCTGCAGCCAGCACCTATAGCACAGTGCCCTCACAGCTGACCTGTTACTGTACTGTAGACCCTGTGTGGGCTAGAGGGGTTGTTACTGTACTGTAGAGATAGAGGGACTGTTACTGTACTGTTGCCCTGCACCTAGAGGGGCTGTTACTGTACTGTAGACCCTGTCTGGGCTGACCTGTTACTGTACTGTAGACCCTGTGTGGGCTAGAGGGGCTGTCTTAGAGATAGTGTGTTCCCTGCAGCCAGCACCTATAGCACAGTGCCCTCACAGCTGACCTGTTACTGTACTGTAGACCCTGTGTGGGCTAGAGGGGCTGTCTTAGAGATACTGTGTTCCCTGCAGCCAGCACCTATAGCACAGTGCCCTCACAGCTGACCTGTTACTGTACTGTAGACCCTGTGTGGGTTAGAGGGGCTGTCTTAGAGATAGTGTGTTCCCTGCAGCCAGCATCTATAGCACAGTGCCCTCACAGCTGACCTGTTACTGTACTGTAGACCCTGTGTGGGCTAGAGGGGCTGTCTTAGAGATAGTGTGTTCCCTGCAGCCAGCACCTATAGCACAGTGCCCTCACAGCTGACCTGTTACTGTACTGTAGACCCTGTGTGGGCTAGAGGGGCTGTCTTAGAGATAGTGTGTTCCCTGCAGCCAGCACCTATAGCTCAGTGCCCTCACAGCTGACCTGTTACTGTACTGTAGACCCTGTGTGGGCTAGAGGGGCTGTCTTAGAGATAGTGTGTTCCCTGCAGCCAGCACCTATAGCTCAGTGCCCTCACAGCTGACCTGTTACTGTACTGAGACCCTGTGTGGGCTAGAGGGGCTGTCTTAGAGATAGTGTGTTCCCTGCAGCCAGCACCTATAGCACAGTGCCCTCACAGCTGACCTGTTACTGTACTGTAGACCCTGTGTGGGCTAGAGGGGCAGTCTTAGAGATAGTGTGTTCCCTGCAGCCAGCACCTATAGCACAGTGCCCTCACAGCTGACCTGTTACTGTACTGTAGACCCTGTGTGGGCTAGAGGGGCTGTCTTAGAGATAGTGTGTTCCCTGCAGCCAGCACCTATAGCACAGTGCCCTCACAGCTGACCTGTTACTGTACTGTAGACCCTGTGTGGGCTAGAGGGGCTGTCTTAGAGATAGTGTGTTCCCTGCAGCCAGCACCTATAGCTCAGTGCCCTCACAGCTGACCTGTTACTGTACTGTAGACCCTGTGTGGGCTAGAGGGGCTGTCTTAGAGATAGTGTGTTCCCTGCAGCCAGCACCTATAGCACAGTGCCCTCACAGCTGACCTGTTACTGTACTGTAGACCCTGTGTGGGCTAGAGGGGCTGTTTTAGAGATAGTGTGTTCCCTGCAGCCAGCACCTATAGCTCAGTGCCCTCACAGCTGACCTGTTACTGTACTGTAGACCCTGTGTGGGCTAGAGGGGCTGTCTTAGAGATAGTGTGTTCCCTGCAGCCAGCACCTATAGCACAGTGCCCTCACAGCTGACCTGTTACTGTACTGTAGACCCTGTGTGGGCTAGAGGGCTGTTTAGAGATAGTGTGTTCCCTGCAGCCAGCACCTATAGCACAGTGCCCTCACAGCTGACCTGTTACTGTACTGTAGACCCTGTGTGGGCTAGAGGGGCTGTCTTAGAGATAGTGTGTTCCCTGCAGCCAGCACCTATAGCACAGTGCCCTCACAGCTGACCTGTTACTGTACTGTAGACCCTGTGTGGGCTAGAGGGGTTGTTACTGTACTGTAGACCCTGTGTGGGCTAGAGGGACTGTTACTGTACTGTTGACCCTGTGTGGGCTAGAGGGGCTGTTACTGTACTGTAGACCCTGTCTGGGCTAGAGGGGCTGTTACTGTACTGTAGACCCTGTGTGGGCTAGAGGGGCTGTCTTAGAGATACTGTGTTCCCTGCAGCCAGCACCTATAGCACAGTGCCCTCACAGCTGACCTGTTACTGTACTGTAGACCCTGTGTGGGCTAGAGGGGCTGTCTTAGAGACACTGTGTTCCCTGCAGTCAGCACCTATAGCACAGTGCCCTCACAGCTGACCTGTTACTGTACTGTAGACCCTGTGTGGGTTAGAGGGGCTGTCTTAGAGATAGTGTGTTCCCTGCAGCCAGCATCTATAGCACAGTGCCCTCACAGCTGACCTGTTACTGTACTGTAGACCCTGTGTGGGCTAGAGGGGCTGTTTTAGAGATAGTGTGTTCCCTGCAGCCAGCACCTATAGCTCAGTGCCCTCACAGCTGACCTGTTACTGTACTGTAGACCCTGTGTGGGCTAGAGGGGCTGTCTTAGAGATAGTGTGTTCCCTGCAGCCAGCACCTATAGCACAGTGCCCTCACAGCTGACCTGTTACTGTACTGTAGACCCTGTGTGGGCTAGAGGGGTTGTTACTGTACTGTAGACCCTGTGTGGGCTAGAGGGACTGTTACTGTACTGTTGACCCTGTGTGGGCTAGAGGGGCTGTTACTGTACTGTAGACCCTGTCTGGGCTAGAGGGGCTGTTACTGTACTGTAGACCCTGTGTGGGCTAGAGGGGCTGTCTTAGAGATACTGTGTTCCCTGCAGCCAGCACCTATAGCACAGTGCCCTCACAGCTGACCTGTTACTGTACTGTAGACCCTGTGTGGGCTAGAGGGGCTGTCTTAGAGACACTGTGTTCCCTGCAGCCAGCACCTATAGCACAGTGCCCTCACAGCTGACCTGTTACTGTACTGTAGACCCTGTGTGGGTTAGAGGGGCTGTCTTAGAGATAGTGTGTTCCCTGCAGCCAGCATCTATAGCACAGTGCCCTCACAGCTGACCTGTTACTGTACTGTAGACCCTGTGTGGGCTAGAGGGGCTGTCTTAGAGACACTGTGTTCCCTGCAGCCAGCACCTATAGCACAGTGCCCTCACAGCTGACCTGTTACTGTACTGTAGACCCTGTGTGGGTTAGAGGGGCTGTCTTAGAGATAGTGTGTTCCCTGCAGCCAGCATCTATAGCACAGTGCCCTCACAGCTGACCTGTTACTGTACTGTAGACCCTGTGTGGGCTAGAGGGGCAGTCTTAGAGATAGTGTGTTCCCTGCAGCCAGCACCTATAGCACAGTGCCCTCACAGCTGACCTGTTACTGTACTGTAGACCCTGTGTGGGCTAGAGAGGCTGTCTTAGAGATAGTGTTTTCCCTGCAGCCAGCACCTATAGCACAGTGCCCTCACAGCTGACCTGTTACTGTACTGTAGACCCTGTGTGGGCTAGAGGGGCTGTTTTAGAGATAGTGTGTTCCCTGCAGCCAGCACCTATAGCTCAGTGCCCTCACAGCTGACCTGTTACTGTACTGTAGACCCTGTGTGGGCTAGAGGGGCTGTCTTAGAGATAGTGTGTTCCCTGCAGCCAGCACCTATAGCACAGTGCCCTCACAGCTGACCTGTTACTGTACTGTAGACCCTGTGTGGGCTAGAGGGGTTGTTACTGTACTGTAGACCCTGTGTGGGCTAGAGGGACTGTTACTGTACTGTTGACCCTGTGTGGGCTAGAGGGGCTGTTACTGTACTGTAGACCCTGTCTGGGCTAGAGGGGCTGTTACTGTACTGTAGACCCTGTGTGGGCTAGAGGGGCTGTCTTAGAGATACTGTGTTCCCTGCAGCCAGCACCTATAGCACAGTGCCCTCACAGCTGACCTGTTACTGTACTGTAGACCCTGTGTGGGCTAGAGGGGCTGTCTTAGAGACACTGTGTTCCCTGCAGCCAGCACCTATAGCACAGTGCCCTCACAGCTGACCTGTTACTGTACTGTAGACCCTGTGTGGGTTAGAGGGGCTGTCTTAGAGATAGTGTGTTCCCTGCAGCCAGCATCTATAGCACAGTGCCCTCACAGCTGACCTGTTACTGTACTGTAGACCCTGTGTGGGCTAGAGGGGCTGTCTTAGAGACACTGTGTTCCCTGCAGCCAGCACCTATAGCACAGTGCCCTCACAGCTGACCTGTTACTGTACTGTAGACCCTGTGTGGGTTAGAGGGGCTGTCTTAGAGATAGTGTGTTCCCTGCAGCCAGCATCTATAGCACAGTGCCCTCACAGCTGACCTGTTACTGTACTGTAGACCCTGTGTGGGCTAGAGGGGCAGTCTTAGAGATAGTGTGTTCCCTGCAGCCAGCACCTATAGCACAGTGCCCTCACAGCTGACCTGTTACTGTACTGTAGACCCTGTGTGGGCTAGAGAGGCTGTCTTAGAGATAGTGTTTTCCCTGCAGCCAGCACCTATAGCACAGTGCCCTCACAGCTGACCTGTTACTGTACTGTAGACCCTGTGTGGGCTAGAGGGGCTGTTTTAGAGATAGTGTGTTCCCTGCAGCCAGCACCTATAGCTCAGTGCCCTCACAGCTGACCTGTTACTGTACTGTAGACCCTGTGTGGGCTAGAGGGGCTGTCTTAGAGATAGTGTGTTCCCTGCAGCCAGCACCTATAGCACAGTGCCCTCACAGCTGACCTGTTACTGTACTGTAGACCCTGTGTGGGCTAGAGGGGTTGTTACTGTACTGTAGACCCTGTGTGGGATAGAGGGACTGTTACTGTACTGTTGACCCTGTGTGGGCTAGAGGGGCTGTTACTGTACTGTAGACCCTGTCTGGGCTAGAGGGGCTGTTACTGTACTGTAGACCCTGTGTGGGCTAGAGGGGCTGTCTTAGAGATACTGTGTTCCCTGCAGCCAGCACCTATAGCACAGTGCCCTCACAGCTGACCTGTTACTGTACTGTAGACCCTGTGTGGGCTAGAGGGGCTGTCTTAGAGATACTGTGTTCCCTGCAGCCAGCACCTATAGCACAGTGCCCTCACAGCTGACCTGTTACTGTACTGTAGACCCTGTGTGGGTTAGAGGGGCTGTCTTAGAGAGATAGTGTGTTCCCTGCAGCCAGCACCTATAGCACAGTGCCCTCACAGCTGACCTGTTACTGTACTGTAGACCCTGTGTGGGCTAGAGGGGCTGTCTTAGAGATAGTGTGTTCCCTGCAGCCAGCACCTATAGCACAGTGCCCTCACAGCTGACCTGTTACTGTACTGTAGACCCTGTGTGGGCTAGAGGGGCTGTCTTAGAGATAGTGTGTTCCCTGCAGCCAGCACCTATAGCACAGTGCCCTCACAGCTGACCTGTTACTGTACTGTAGACCCTGTGTGGGCTAGAGGGGCTGTTTTAGAGATAGTGTGTTCCCTGCAGCCAGCACCTATAGCTCAGTGCCCTCACAGCTGACCTGTTACTGTACTGTAGACCCTGTGTGGGCTAGAGGGGCTGTCTTAGAGATAGTGTGTTCCCTGCAGCCAGCACCTATAGCACAGTGCCCTCACAGCTGACCTGTTACTGTACTGTAGACCCTGTGTGGGCTAGAGGGGCAGTCTTAGAGATAGTGTGTTCCCTGCAGCCAGCACCTATAGCACAGTGCCCTCACAGCTGACCTGTTACTGTACTGTAGACCCTGTGTGGGCTAGAGGGGCTGTCTTAGAGATAGTGTGTTCCCTGCAGCCAGCACCTATAGCACAGTGCCCTCACAGCTGACCTGTTACTGTACTGTAGACCCTGTGTGGGCTAGAGGGGCAGTCTTAGAGATAGTGTGTTCCCTGCAGCCAGCACCTATAGCACAGTGCCCTCACAGCTGACCTGTTACTGTACTGTAGACCCTGTGTGGGCTAGAGAGGCTGTCTTAGAGATAGTGTGTTCCCTGCAGCCAGCACCTATAGCACAGTGCCCTCACAGCTGACCTGTTACTGTACTGTAGACCCTGTGTGGGCTAGAGGGGCTGTTTTAGAGATAGTGTGTTCCCTGCAGCCAGCACCTATAGCTCAGTGCCCTCACAGCTGACCTGTTACTGTACTGTAGACCCTGTGTGGGCTAGAGGGGCTGTCTTAGAGATAGTGTGTTCCCTGCAGCCAGCACCTATAGCACAGTGCCCTCACAGCTGACCTGTTACTGTACTGTAGACCCTGTGTGGGCTAGAGGGGCTGTTTTAGAGATAGTGTGTTCCCTGCAGCCAGCACCTATAGCTCAATGCCCTCACAGCTGACCTGTTACTGTACTGTAGACCCTGTGTGGGCTAGAGGGGCTGTCTTAGAGATAGTGTGTTCCCTGCAGCCAGCACCTATAGCACAGTGCCCTCACAGCTGACCTGTTACTGTACTGTAGACCCTGTGTGGGCTAGAGGGGTTGTTACTGTACTGTAGACCCTGTGTGGGCTAGAGGGACTGTTACTGTACTGTTGACCCTGTGTGGGCTAGAGGGGCTGTTACTGTACTGTAGACCCTGTCTGGGCTAGAGGGGCTGTTACTGTACTGTAGACCCTGTGTGGGCTAGAGGGGCTGTCTTAGAGATACTGTGTTCCCTGCAGCCAGCACCTATAGCACAGTGCCCTCACAGCTGACCTGTTACTGTACTGTAGACCCTGTGTGGGCTAGAGGGGCTGTCTTAGAGACACTGTGTTCCCTGCAGTCAGCACCTATAGCACAGTGCCCTCACAGCTGACCTGTTACTGTACTGTAGACCCTGTGTGGGTTAGAGGGGCTGTCTTAGAGATAGTGTGTTCCCTGCAGCCAGCATCTATAGCACAGTGCCCTCACAGCTGACCTGTTACTGTACTGTAGACCCTGTGTGGGCTAGAGGGGCTGTTTTAGAGATAGTGTGTTCCCTGCAGCCAGCACCTATAGCTCAGTGCCCTCACAGCTGACCTGTTACTGTACTGTAGACCCTGTGTGGGCTAGAGGGGCTGTCTTAGAGATAGTGTGTTCCCTGCAGCCAGCACCTATAGCACAGTGCCCTCACAGCTGACCTGTTACTGTACTGTAGACCCTGTGTGGGCTAGAGGGGTTGTTACTGTACTGTAGACCCTGTGTGGGCTAGAGGGACTGTTACTGTACTGTTGACCCTGTGTGGGCTAGAGGGGCTGTTACTGTACTGTAGACCCTGTCTGGGCTAGAGGGGCTGTTACTGTACTGTAGACCCTGTGTGGGCTAGAGGGGCTGTCTTAGAGATACTGTGTTCCCTGCAGCCAGCACCTATAGCACAGTGCCCTCACAGCTGACCTGTTACTGTACTGTAGACCCTGTGTGGGCTAGAGGGGCTGTCTTAGAGACACTGTGTTCCCTGCAGCCAGCACCTATAGCACAGTGCCCTCACAGCTGACCTGTTACTGTACTGTAGACCCTGTGTGGGTTAGAGGGGCTGTCTTAGAGATAGTGTGTTCCCTGCAGCCAGCATCTATAGCACAGTGCCCTCACAGCTGACCTGTTACTGTACTGTAGACCCTGTGTGGGCTAGAGGGGCTGTCTTAGAGACACTGTGTTCCCTGCAGCCAGCACCTATAGCACAGTGCCCTCACAGCTGACCTGTTACTGTACTGTAGACCCTGTGTGGGTTAGAGGGGCTGTCTTAGAGATAGTGTGTTCCCTGCAGCCAGCATCTATAGCACAGTGCCCTCACAGCTGACCTGTTACTGTACTGTAGACCCTGTGTGGGCTAGAGGGGCAGTCTTAGAGATAGTGTGTTCCCTGCAGCCAGCACCTATAGCACAGTGCCCTCACAGCTGACCTGTTACTGTACTGTAGACCCTGTGTGGGCTAGAGAGGCTGTCTTAGAGATAGTGTTTTCCCTGCAGCCAGCACCTATAGCACAGTGCCCTCACAGCTGACCTGTTACTGTACTGTAGACCCTGTGTGGGCTAGAGGGGCTGTTTTAGAGATAGTGTGTTCCCTGCAGCCAGCACCTATAGCTCAGTGCCCTCACAGCTGACCTGTTACTGTACTGTAGACCCTGTGTGGGCTAGAGGGGCTGTCTTAGAGATAGTGTGTTCCCTGCAGCCAGCACCTATAGCACAGTGCCCTCACAGCTGACCTGTTACTGTACTGTAGACCCTGTGTGGGCTAGAGGGGTTGTTACTGTACTGTAGACCCTGTGTGGGCTAGAGGGACTGTTACTGTACTGTTGACCCTGTGTGGGCTAGAGGGGCTGTTACTGTACTGTAGACCCTGTCTGGGCTAGAGGGGCTGTTACTGTACTGTAGACCCTGTGTGGGCTAGAGGGGCTGTCTTAGAGATACTGTGTTCCCTGCAGCCAGCACCTATAGCACAGTGCCCTCACAGCTGACCTGTTACTGTACTGTAGACCCTGTGTGGGCTAGAGGGGCTGTCTTAGAGACACTGTGTTCCCTGCAGCCAGCACCTATAGCACAGTGCCCTCACAGCTGACCTGTTACTGTACTGTAGACCCTGTGTGGGTTAGAGGGGCTGTCTTAGAGATAGTGTGTTCCCTGCAGCCAGCATCTATAGCACAGTGCCCTCACAGCTGACCTGTTACTGTACTGTAGACCCTGTGTGGGCTAGAGGGGCTGTCTTAGAGACACTGTGTTCCCTGCAGCCAGCACCTATAGCACAGTGCCCTCACAGCTGACCTGTTACTGTACTGTAGACCCTGTGTGGGTTAGAGGGGCTGTCTTAGAGATAGTGTGTTCCCTGCAGCCAGCACCTATAGCACAGTGCCCTCACAGCTGACCTGTTACTGTACTGTAGACCCTGTGTGGGCTAGAGGGGCAGTCTTAGAGATAGTGTGTTCCCTGCAGCCAGCACCTATAGCACAGTGCCCTCACAGCTGACCTGTTACTGTACTGTAGACCCTGTGTGGGCTAGAGGGGCTGTCTTAGAGATAGTGTGTTCCCTGCAGCCAGCACCTATAGCACAGTGCCCTCACAGCTGACCTGTTACTGTACTGTAGACCCTGTGTGGGCTAGAGGGGCAGTCTTAGAGATAGTGTGTTCCCTGCAGCCAGCACCTATAGCACAGTGCCCTCACAGCTGACCTGTTACTGTACTGTAGACCCTGTGTGGGCTAGAGAGGCTGTCTTAGAGATAGTGTGTTCCCTGCAGCCAGCACCTATAGCACAGTGCCCTCACAGCTGACCTGTTACTGTACTGTAGACCCTGTGTGGGCTAGAGGGGCTGTTTTAGAGATAGTGTGTTCCCTGCAGCCAGCACCTATAGCTCAGTGCCCTCACAGCTGACCTGTTACTGTACTGTAGACCCTGTGTGGGCTAGAGGGGCTGTCTTAGAGATAGTGTGTTCCCTGCAGCCAGCACCTATAGCTCAATGCCCTCACAGCTGACCTGTTACTGTACTGTAGACCCTGTGTGGGCTAGAGGGGCTGTCTTAGAGATAGTGTGTTCCCTGCAGCCAGCACCTATAGCTCAATGCCCTCACAGCTGACCTGTTACTGTACTGTAGACCCTGTGTGGGCTAGAGGGGCTGTCTTAGAGATAGTGTGTTCCCTGCAGCCAGCACCTATAGCACAGTGCCCTCACAGCTGACCTGTTACTGTACTGTAGACCCTGTGTGGGCTAGAGGGGTTGTTACTGTACTGTAGACCCTGTGTGGGCTAGAGGGACTGTTACTGTACTGTAGACCCTGTCTGGGCTAGAGGGGCTGTTACTGTACTGTAGACCCTGTGTGGGCTAGAGGGGCTGTCTTAGAGATACTGTGTTCCTGCAGCCAGCACCTATAGCACAGTGCCCTCACAGCTGACCTGTTACTGTACTGTAGACCCTGTGTGGGCTAGAGGGCTGTCTTAGAGACACTGTGTTCCCTGCAGCCAGCACCTATAGCACAGTGCCCTCACAGCTGACCTGTTACTGTACTGTAGACCCTGTGTGGGTTAGAGGGGCTGTCTTAGAGATAGTGTGTTCCCTGCAGCCAGCATCTATAGCACAGTGCCCTCACAGCTGACCTGTTACTGTACTGTAGACCCTGTGTGGGCTAGAGGGGCAGTCTTAGAGATAGTGTGTTCCCTGCAGCCAGCACCTATAGCACAGTGCCCTCACAGCTGACCTGTTACTGTACTGTAGACCCTGTGTGGGCTAGAGAGGCTGTCTTAGAGATAGTGTGTTCCCTGCAGCCAGCACCTATAGCACAGTGCCCTCACAGCTGACCTGTTACTGTACTGTAGACCCTGTGTGGGCTAGAGGGGCTGTTTTAGAGATAGTGTGTTCCCTGCAGCCAGCACCTATAGCTCAGTGCCCTCACAGCTGACCTGTTACTGTACTGTAGACCCTGTGTGGGCTAGAGGGGCTGTCTTAGAGATAGTGTGTTCCCTGCAGCCAGCACCTATAGCACAGTGCCCTCACAGCTGACCTGTTAGACTGTACTGTAGACCCTGTGTGGGCTAGAGGGGCAGTCTTAGAGATAGTGTGTTCCCTGCAGCCAGCACCTATAGCACAGTGCCCTCACAGCTGACCTGTTACTGTACTGTAGACCCTGTGTGGGCTAGAGGGGCTGTCTTAGAGATAGTGTGTTCCCTGCAGCCAGCACCTATAGCACAGTGCCCTCACAGCTGACCTGTTACTGTACTGTAGACCCCCTGTGTGGGCTAGAGGGGCAGTCTTAGAGATAGTGTGTTCCTGCAGCCAGCACCTATAGCACAGTGCCCTCACAGCTGACCTGTTACTGTACTGTAGACCCTGTGTGGGCTAGAGGGGCTGTCTTAGAGATAGTGTGTTCCCTGCAGCCAGCACCTATAGCACAGTGCCCTCACAGCTGACCTGTTACTGTACTGTAGACCCTGTGTGGGCTAGAGGGGCTGTTTTAGAGATAGTGTGTTCCCTGCAGCCAGCACCTATAGCTCAGTGCCCTCACAGCTGACCTGTTACTGTACTGTAGACCCTGTGTGGGCTAGAGGGGCTGTCTTAGAGATAGTGTGTTCCCTGCAGCCAGCACCTATAGCTCAATGCCCTCACAGCTGACCTGTTACTGTACTGTAGACCCTGTGTGGGCTAGAGGGGCTGTCTTAGAGATAGTGTGTTCCCTGCAGCCAGCACCTATAGCTCAATGCCCTCACAGCTGACCTGTTACTGTACTGTAGACCCTGTGTGGGCTAGAGGGGCTGTCTTAGAGATAGTGTGTTCCCTGCAGCCAGCACCTATAGCACAGTGCCCTCACAGCTGACCTGTTACTGTACTGTAGACCCTGTGTGGGCTAGAGGGGCTGTTTTAGAGATAGTGTGTTCCTGCAGCCAGCACCTATAGCTCAGTGCCCTCACAGCTGACCTGTTACTGTACTGTAGACCCTGTGTGGGCTAGAGGGGCTGTCTTAGAGATAGTGTGTTCCCTGCAGCCAGCACCTATAGCTCAATGCCCTCACAGCTGACCTGTTACTGTACTGTAGACCCTGTGTGGGCTAGAGGGGCTGTTTTAGAGATAGTGTGTTCCCTGCAGCCAGCACCTATAGCTCAATGCCCTCACAGCTGACCTGTTACTGTACTGTAGACCCTGTGTGGGCTAGAGGGGCTGTCTTAGAGATAGTGTGTTCCCTGCAGCCAGCACCTATAGCACAGTGCCCTCACAGCTGACCTGTTACTGTACTGTAGACCCTGTGTGGGCTAGAGGGGTTGTTACTGTACTGTAGACCCTGTGTGGGCTAGAGGGACTGTTACTGTACTGTGTGACCCTGTGTGGGCTAGAGGGGCTGTTACTGTACTGTAGACCCTGTCTGGGCTAGAGGGGCTGTTACTGTACTGTAGACCCTGTGTGGGCTAGAGGGGCTGTCTTAGAGATACTGTGTTCCCTGCAGCCAGCACCTATAGCACAGTGCCCTCACAGCTGACCTGTTACTGTACTGTAGACCCTGTGTGGGCTAGAGGGGCTGTCTTAGAGACACTGTGTTCCCTGCAGTCAGCACCTATAGCACAGTGCCCTCACAGCTGACCTGTTACTGTACTGTAGACCCTGTGTGGGTTAGAGGGGCTGTCTTAGAGATAGTGTGTTCCCTGCAGCCAGCATCTATAGCACAGTGCCCTCACAGCTGACCTGTTACTGTACTGTAGACCCTGTGTGGGCTAGAGGGGCAGTCTTAGAGATAGTGTGTTCCCTGCAGCCAGCACCTATAGCACAGTGCCCTCACAGCTGACCTGTTACTGTACTGTAGACCCTGTGTGGGCTAGAGAGGCTGTCTTAGAGATAGTGTGTTCCCTGCAGCCAGCACCTATAGCACAGTGCCCTCACAGCTGACCTGTTACTGTACTGTAGACCCTGTGTGGGCTAGAGGGGCTGTTTTAGAGATAGTGTGTTCCCTGCAGCCAGCACCTATAGCTCAGTGCCCTCACAGCTGACCTGTTACTGTACTGTAGACCCTGTGTGGGCTAGAGGGCTGTCTTAGAGATAGTGTGTTCCCTGCAGCCAGCACCTATAGCACAGTGCCCTCACAGCTGACCTGTTACTGTACTGTAGACCCTGTGTGGGCTAGAGGGGCTGTCTTAGAGATAGTGTGTTCCCTGCAGCCAGCACCTATAGCACAGTGCCCTCACAGCTGACCTGTTACTGTACTGTAGACCCTGTGTGGGCTAGAGGGGCAGTCTTAGAGATAATGTGTTCCTGCAGCCAGCACCTATAGCACAGTGCCCTCACAGCTGACCTGTTACTGTACTGTAGACCCTGTGTGGGCTAGAGGGCTGTCTTAGAGATAGTGTGTTCCCTGCAGCCAGCACCTATAGCACAGTGCCCTCACAGCTGACCTGTTACTGTACTGTAGACCCTGTGTGGGCTAGAGGGGCTGTTTTAGAGATAGTGTGTTCCCTGCAGCCAGCACCTATAGCTCAGTGCCCTCACAGCTGACCTGTTACTGTACTGTAGACCCTGTGTGGGCTAGAGGGGCTGTCTTAGAGATAGTGTGTTCCCTGCAGCCAGCACCTATAGCACAGTGCCCTCACAGCTGACCTGTTACTGTACTGTAGACCCTGTGTGGGCTAGAGGGGCTGTTTTAGAGATAGTGTGTTCCCTGCAGCCAGCACCTATAGCTCAATGCCCTCACAGCTGACCTGTTACTGTACTGTAGACCCTGTGTGGGCTAGAGGGGCTGTCTTAGAGATAGTGTGTTCCCTGCAGCCAGCACCTATAGCACAGTGCCCTCACAGCTGACCTGTTACTGTACTGTAGACCCTGTCTGGGCTAGAGGGGCTGTTACTGTACTGTAGACCCTGTGTAGGCTAGAGGGGCTGTTACTGTACTGTAGACCCTATCTGGGCTAGAGGGGCTGTTACTGTACTGTAGACCCTGTTTGGGCTAGAGGGGCTGTCTTAGAGATAGTGTGTTCCCTGCAGCCAGCACCTATAGCACAGTGCCCTCACAGCTGACCTGTTACTGTACTGTAGACCCTGTGTGGGCTAGAGGGGCTGTCTTAGAGACACTGTGTTCCCTGCAGTCAGCACCTATAGCACAGTGCCCTCACAGCTGACCTGTTACTGTACTGTAGACCCTGTGTGGGTTAGAGGGGCTGTCTTAGAGATAGTGTGTTCCCTGCAGCCAGCATCTATAGCACAGTGCCCTCACAGCTGACCTGTTACTGTACTGTAGACCCTGTGTGGGCTAGAGGGGCAGTCTTAGAGATAGTGTGTTCCCTGCAGCCAGCACCTATAGCACAGTGCCCTCACAGCTGACCTGTTACTGTACTGTAGACCCTGTGTGGGCTAGAGAGGCTGTCTTAGAGATAGTGTGTTCCCTGCAGCCAGCACCTATAGCACAGTGCCCTCACAGCTGACCTGTTACTGTACTGTAGACCCTGTGTGGGCTAGAGGGGCTGTTTTAGAGATAGTGTGTTCCCTGCAGCCAGCACCTATAGCTCAGTGCCCTCACAGCTGACCTGTTACTGTACTGTAGACCCTGTGTGGGCTAGAGGGGCTGTCTTAGAGATAGTGTGTTCCCTGCAGCCAGCACCTATAGCACAGTGCCCTCACAGCTGACCTGTTACTGTACTGTAGACCCTGTGTGGGCTAGAGGGGCAGTCTTAGAGATAATGTGTTCCCTGCAGCCAGCACCTATAGCACAGTGCCCTCACAGCTGACCTGTTACTGTACTGTAGACCCTGTGTGGGCTAGAGAGGCTGTCTTAGAGATAGTGTGTTCCCTGCAGCCAGCACCTATAGCACAGTGCCCTCACAGCTGACCTGTTACTGTACTGTAGACCCTGTGTGGGCTAGAGGGGCTGTTTTAGAGATAGTGTGTTCCCTGCAGCCAGCACCTATAGCTCAGTGCCCTCACAGCTGACCTGTTACTGTACTGTAGACCCTGTGTGGGCTAGAGGGGCTGTCTTAGAGATAGTGTGTTCCCTGCAGCCAGCACCTATAGCACAGTGCCCTCACAGCTGACCTGTTACTGTACTGTAGACCCTGTGTGGGTTAGAGGGGCTGTCTTAGAGATAGTGTGTTCCCTGCAGCCAGCACCTATAGCACAGTGCCCTCACAGCTGACCTGTTACTGCCGTATGATGTCTCATCCCTCCTTACTGGAAAATACACACAAGCTCTGAGGCCCTAGGCATACAATTAGTCTAGAATCATACCAGACACTAATACAGACCTGTACACTACACTTGCTTAGCGTAAATGAGGGAAATACCTCCCAGGTTGACCTAGTTCATGTATACTGAATATACTGTGTAAGTCTTTGAATCTTGAGTGTTTGTACTTTAGTCCTAAATCAATATAAACAATGATGTTACTCTTAACGTGTCTTTTTGCCTTGTTTGCCCCTCCACCACTAGATCTCCCTTTTGCTGCAGTTAGATAGATACAGTGGTCTTTTATGGTCTTGTAAGTAGTATTGGTTGTGGCTACTACTTTACTCTACACAGACTCTGAGTGTTCCTATGGTGCACACTTTGGTGATTCATACTTTGGTAGTGTCTATCTATGGAGAGACTTAATGGCCCTTGGCATGGGGCACTGAGCAGACACCTGGCAGGCGGTGTACCCATCCTCAGACAGTCCCTCAGTTGTCCCCTGGCCTCACCTGGCATGGCCTGGTAGCATGCTCCGCAGGGCGGTTGGCAGCAGCGGCACGGTCACTATGGGCAGTAGGCTCTGGGTACAGTGGGCAGTGGGCACACAGACAGACAGAGGGGAGTGTGGGAGAGAGAGAGAGAGAAATGGCTTTAAAACCATGAGTAAAGGAAATAGAAAAATGTCACACACAGTATGTCAGTGTGGAGGTTTTTAGGTAAAAAACAATACTGTAAAATCACCAGAATTCACCCAAAAATTAGTTTAATTAGAAATATGTTTACAAGTTTTCCCACAAATAGAATGAAATCAAGGTGTAAAATGATTGTTCTTTTCCAATTCAATCTATTGTTTGGCCCCCGACCATCAACTCAGTCCCTGGCTGCTGTTTCCAGTGGAGGGAGGTTGAGCTCATGTAAATGCAGACACAATGCTTACTGTGTGGTGTAAACTTGAGAGAGTAAAACGTCTATCCTGTCTGAGTCAGAACACATGAACCATGGACAGCTCTCGTGGGGGGTTGACCAAAAGGTCAACGACATTGTGACATGGATGCCCCCACCCCCCCCAGCATTACACACACACTTCCCAGAACTCTCCACTGTACTCAGCCTCCTGGCCTTGAAGGGATTTAGACTAGAAACAGACATATCTACACCAGGATAGCTACCCTTATACTCACCAACATGATCACAAATGCTTTGTCATTCACAGATGGTCCGTTCACGGGGACCCCTCCCACTTACGGGTACGATGCGGACCGTGCGGAGGAGCAGAGGCGCCACCATGACATCCTGCCCTACATCGACGACTCGCCCTCCTCTTCGCCACACCTCAGCTCCAAGAGCCGCAGCAGCCGAGACACCCTCTCCTCCGGATCCCTTGAGTCCTCCAAGTCGGTGAGTGCCACCCCCCGTTTAGTCTTTGTCACAAAGGTAACCTCCCAATCACCCCAGGAAGCTCCTCATGTCTCTCCTACTCTGTTCTATCACCTTCTGGCCCTCCATCACAGCCTGCCATGAAGAAACATAGACACTTATCTCTGAAGCCTCTTTCTCCTCATAGGTTACCATGAAGAGAGACCCCCCCCCTCCCCTCCAATCGATCTATAGTATAATAGCTTATTATCTTCATCAGTAAGCCATACTACCTTAGTGACATTATATTGCCATTTTTGTAATGGGATTACCTTGCGATAGGTGTGTGTGTGTGTACACCTCACTGATTGGGTTAGACTGGTGCTATGTTAGTATGTGTTGTTGTAAATGCACCATACTACAGTGTCTCTCTCCTGGAGGAAGTAATCACATCACTGTACTGCAGTCTCTCTCTCCTGGAGGAAGTAATCACATCACTGTACTGCAGTGTCTCTCTCCTGGAGGAAGTAATCACATCACTGTACTGCAGTGTCTCTCTCCTGGAGGAAGTAATCACATCACTGTACTGCAGTCTCTCTCTCCTGGAGGAAGTAATCACATCACTGTACTGCAGTGTCTCTCTCCTGGAGGAAGTAATCACATCACTGTACTGCAGTGTCTCTCTCCTGGAGGAAGTAATCACATCACTGTACTGCAGTCTCTCTCCCTGGAGGAAGTAATCACATCCTGGAGGAAGTAATCACATCACTGTACTGCAGTCTCTCTCCTGGAGGAAGTAATCACATCACTGCACTGCAGTGTCTCTCTCCTGGAGGAAGTAATCACATCACTGTACTGCAGTGTCTCTCTCCTGGAGGAAGTAATCACATCACTGTACTGCAGTGTCTCTCTCCTGGAGGAAGTAATCACATCACTGTACTGCAGTCTCTCTCCTGGAGGAAGTAATCACATCCTGGAGGAAGTAATCACATCACTGTACTGCAGTCTCTCTCTCCTGGAGGAAGTAATCACATCACTGTACTGCAGTCTCTCTCTCCTGGAGGAAGTAATCACATCACTGTACTGCAGTCTCTCTCCTGGAGGAAGTAATCACATCACTGTACTGCAGTGTCTCTCTCCTGGAGGAACTAATCACATCACTGTACTGCAGTCTCTCTCTCCTGGAGGAAGTAATCACATCAGTGGTAATAAAGTAAGGCCTGTGACCCACCCCTGCCTCGCCTCAGTAGCAGACAGAGTGCTTGTCAAATTGATTGATGGTTGAATCTGCCAATAAATGGGGAGTCCCTGGGCGGTTTTAATAAGCATACACAGACACACACACACTCTCACTGTACACAAAGTGTGATGGATTTGGACTTGCAGGGATTGAGTGACATTTGCTGACCAAACTCCTGTATTTAGAGGCCCACTCCTTGAGTAAACTCCTGTATTTAGAGTCCCACTCCCTGACTAAACTCCTGTATTTAGAGACCTACTCCCTGAGTAAACTCCTGTATTTAGAGGCCCACTCCCTGAGTAAACTCCTGTATTTAGAGACCTACTCCCTGAGTAAACTCCTGTATTTAGAGACCACTCCCTGAGTAAACTCCTGTATTTAGAGACCACTCCCTGAGTAAACTCCTGTATTTAGAGGCCCACTCCCTGAGTAAACTCCTGTATTTAGAGGCCCACTCCCTGAGTAAACTCCTGTATTTAGAGACCCACTCCCTGAGTAAACTCCTGTATTTAGAGGCCCACTCCTTGAGTAAACTCCTGTATTTAGAGTCCCACTCCCTGAGTAAACTCCTGTATTTAGAGGCCCACTCCCTGAGTAAACTCCTGTATTTAGAGGCCCACTCCCTGAGTAAACTCCTGTATTTAGAGACCCACTCCCTGAGTAATCTCCTGTATTTAGAGACCCACTCCCTGAGTAAACTCCTGTATTTAGAGGCTCACTCCCTGAGTAAACCTGTTACTCTAGTGTTAGCAGACAGAGAGCTCCAGCTATTTTTTATATTTTTAATTTATTTGTGGGGATTTATTTAACCTTTTTTTAACTAGGCAAGCTAAAAATATTACACTCAAAATCCATACAGCAGCACCACACATAGACAGATTTGTGCACACTGTTGTTTTTCAGTAGTCGTCTCCAAAATGCAATGATGTCCGTCTGTCACATTTTGACCTTTATTTCCTTTGTTTTGTCTTTATTGTGTATGGTCAGGGCGTTGGGGTGGGCAGTCTATGTTTTGTGTTTCTATGTTTTTCTATTTCTGTGTTTGGCCTAGTATGGTTCTCAATCACAGGCAGGTGTTGTTAGTTGTCTCTGATTGAGAATCATACTTAGTTTGGGTTTCACTGTTGGTTGGTGGGTGTTTGTTTCCGTGTCTGTGTTTTTCGCCACACGGTACTGTTTTGGTTTGGTTATTCACGTCATCGTTTATTGTTTTTGTATTCTTAGTGTTCAGTTTATGTTTTTAAAATAAACGACATGAACACTTACCACGCCGCATCTTGGTCCGATCCTTACTCCTCTTCAGACGAAGAGGAGGAAATCTGCCGTTACAGAAACAGCCACCAACAGAGGACCAAGCGGCGTGGTAATGGGCAGCAGCAACAGCGGCCGAAGACACAGGACTCATGTACTTGGGAGGAAATTCAAGATGGGGAGAGGACCCTGGGCACAGCCAGGGGAATATCACCGCCCCAAAGCAGAGCTGGAGGCGCTGGTATGAGGAGGCAGCACGGCGGCGCAGTTGGAAGCCCAAGAGTCAGGTTGGGCAGGGTCGGTGTAAGGTTGGGCAGGGTCGGTGCTCAAGAGCTCCAGTGCACCTGCACGGTCCGGTCTATCCAGTACCACCTCCGCGCACTATCCCTCCGGTGGCAGCCCTCCGCACCAGGCTGTCTCTCCGTCTTCTGCCTACAGGGTCTCCCGCCTGTCCAGCGCTGCCAGAGCTTTCCTCCTCTCCAGCGCTACCAGAGTCTCCTGTCTGTCCAGAGCTGCTAGAGTCTCCCGTCTGTCCAGAGCTGCTAGAGTCTCCCGTCTGTCCAGAGCTGCTAGAGTCTCCCGTCTGTCCAGAGCTGCTAGAGTCTCCCGTCTGTCCAGAGCTGCTAGAGTCTCCCGTCTGTCCAGAGCTGCTAGAGTCTCCCGTCTGTCCAGAGCTGCTAGAGTCTCCCGTCTGTCCTGAGCTGCTAGAGTCTCCCGTCTGTCCTGAGCTGCTAGAGTCTCCCGTCTGTCCTGAGCTGCTAGAGTCTCCCGTCTGTCAGGAGCTGCTAGAGCCGCCAGTCTGTCCTGAGCCGTCAGAGCCATCAGTCAGCCAGGACCTGCCAGAGCCGTCAGTCAGTCAGGACCTGCCAGAGCCGTCAGTCAGCCAGGACCTGCCAGAGCCGTCAGCCAGCCAGGAGTACTGTTTCGGTTTGGTTATTCACGTCATCGTTTATTATTTTTGTATTCTTAGTGTTCAGTTTATGTTTTTAAAATAAACGACATGAACACTTACCACGCCGCATCTTGGTCCGATCCTTACTCCTCTTCAGACGAAGAGGAGGAAATCTGCCGTTACAGAAACAGCCACCAACAGAGGACCAAGCGGCGTGGTAATGGGCAGCAGCAACAGCGGCCGAAGACACAGGACTCATGTACTTGGGAGGAAATTCAAGATGGGAGAGGACCCTGGGCACAGCCAGGGGAATATCACCGCCCCAAAGCAGAGCTGGAGGCGCTGGTATGAGGAGGCAGCACGGCGGCGCAGTTGGAAGCCCAAGAGTCAGGTTGGGCAGGGTCGGTGTAAGGTTGGGCAGGGTCGGTGCTCAAGAGCTCCAGTGCACCTGCACGGTCCGGTCTATCCAGTACCACCTCCGCGCACTATCCCTCCGGTGGCAGCCCTCCGCACCAGGCTGTCTCTCCGTCTTCTGTCTACAGGGTCTCCCGCCTGTCCAGCGCTGCCAGAGCTTTCTGTCCTCTCCAGCGCTACCAGAGTCTCCTGTCTGTCCAGAGCTGCTAGAGTCTCCCGTCTGTCCAGAGCTGCTAGAGTCTCCCGTCTGTCCAGAGCTGCTAGAGTCTCCCGTCTGTCCAGAGCTGCTAGAGTCTCCCGTCTGTCCAGAGCTGCTAGAGTCTCCCGTCTGTCCTGAGCTGCTAGAGTCTCCCGTCTGTCCTGAGCTGCTAGAGTCTCCCGTCTGTCCTGAGCTGCTAGAGTCTCCCGTCTGTCAGGAGCTGCTAGAGCCGCCAGTCTGTCCTGAGCCGTCAGAGCCATCAGTCAGCCAGGACCTGCCAGAGCCGTCAGTCAGTCAGGACCTGCCAGAGCCGTCAGTCAGCCAGGACCTGCCAGAGCCGTCAGCCAGCCAGGAGTACTGTTTCGGTTTGGTTATTCACGTCATCGTTTATTATTTTTGTATTCTTAGTGTTCAGTTTGTTTTTAAAATAAACATTATGGACACTTACCACGCCGCATCTTGGTCCGATCCTTACTCCTCTTCAGATGAAGAGGAGGAAATCTGCCGTTACACCGTCCTTGATACCCCCCCTCCATCCGTCCGTCCTTGATACCCCCGGGTTCAGCAGCTCGCCCACACAGCAGAGTGAGTCACCACCGTTTGATCCTGCTATCTCCCCCAGAGTCTTGGGAAGTATTACAGTACAATAACTCACTCCTTTAGAGAACAAGATTATTCAGAGATGTTAAGATTTCACATTACACCAAGTGTTTTGGGAACAGAGAGAAGAGAGAGAGAAGAGAAACGGTCTGATTAACGCTTCAGTGATAGAGAGGGATGATGTTGATGTTCAGAAGAAATGTGAGGAATGAAAGTGAACAGGAGTTATATAAAATGAGACGAGCTTCGCCGCCCACGATCGCCTCCTACCTGGCTTTGAACGTTTCTCTCAATGTCCTCAGTTATAAGGCCATCTGCTTACATACACGATAATAACTGTTGGTATGCCTTACGGTGTATTTCCACAGAGCAATTAGACTTAGACCTACTTAAACAAATCAGTAGTGACCATGAATCCATCCATGTGGTATTTAGCTTGTGTTTAGAATGATACATGAAGTCAAGGTACACACAGTTACTGTAGATTGACTTTGGGTGGGTGCTTCCCATATAGATTTGTTTACTATGCATGCACGCACACACACACCACACGCACACACACACCACATGCACACCCACACACGCACACGCACGCATGCACACACACACACGCACAGTGTTGGAGTGATCAGCTGAGTTATAGGTCCAGGACCAGACTCCCTCAGTCTCTACACATCTGAATTCTGAGAGGGGCTCATTAGTTGTTGCTACGGCGATAAATAAAAGATGATAGTCTGGAGATGCGATGGGCCCCCTGAGGAGGAGAGTTGAGTCTGGGGCTGAGCAATGAATGAATACACACTTGCTCACCTCCACAATGGAAACGTGGGCTGGCTGGGCCCATTATATCTCTGAGAGGTTTCACATTCATTTTTCTCTTTCATTCACTTTTATCTGATCATTTCTGTTATCAAGTGTCCCTCAGGCTTTTGCCCTGTCTGGCCTCCAGGGTTAGATAAAGATTCAACGCACATCAGAAAAATATTAGATTCAATCTGTGGATCTTCTTCAGGTGAGATCGGTGGTCTGTCACCTGTCAGACATGTAGCTGTTCCAAACATCCAACGCGTACATACTGTTGTCACTTAGAAAGGCTTCATATTCTCTTCTCTTCTAACACTCTCCTCTAGTATGGAAGCAGAAACGGCTTGTTGTATAAGAACCAAGAAGCAGAGCGATGCACAGCACAGACACATGGGTAATGGAGTCCACAGCACAGACACATGGGTAATGGAGTCCACAGCACAGACACATGGGTAATGGAGTCCACAGCACAGACATATGGGTAATGGAGTCCACAGCACAGACACATGGGTAATGGAGTCCACAGCACAGACATATGGGTAATGGAGTCCACAGTACAGAAACATGGGTAATGGAGTCCACAGCACAGACATATGGGTAATGGAGTCCACAGCACAGACCTCTAGGTAATGGATTCCATCAGTGAGTCGGGACCCCTGTAGTTCCACTGAGACTCTTACTGACATCTGCTGCTTCCACTACCTGTTCAGTGGAGGCAGGAGTTTAAGGCTCATTTACCCCCCCTTAAACACACACACAGGACATGATCACATTCTGTAATTCATTTCAGCCTGCATTTCTACATGTGGGGACTTATTATTTCTCCTATGGCATTTGTAAATAAATCTTTTTTCCACTCTCTCTCTCTCTCTCACTGTCTGATGATATAGGGCACCTTGGAGTGCGCCCGTCTGGCATGGGGAAACACACACACAGACACACAGGCAGACAGAGGCCCCCATACCTGAGGGAGCATTGTGTTTACCCCTCCCTCCCTCCACTCAGTGTCTCTCTTTCCAAGGAGCCCCAGGTTGTGCTCTGAAATAGCTGGGTACAGATAGCTTTAGTTCAGCTTATTGAACCAGACGTCTGGGTTGGATATCCCAGACCCAGGAGAGGACCTGCCTACCTGGCCCAGCCATGGCCTGCTCTGCTCTCTGTCTCTCATCTCCTCTGTCCTGTAGCCTGAGGGTTAGCTACACCTCCTGCCATGCCTGTCCTCTGTCTTGGCCATTTTAAGAGACCAACCTACATCCCATGGGAAATACTGACTGTCAGTTATTTTAGGTTCCTTGGTTAGGCTAGACGGCCCAAAGATTTCCGTTGGCCGCATGTTGAATGTTGTTACTCTCCAGTGAGGTTCGGTTGTCCTGGAAGAATGCGAGAACAATGGCTTCTTTAAAAACAAAGCTGCATTTACAGGAGCAATTAGGGTTAATTGCCTTGTCAATGGCACATTGACAGATTTAAAAATAATAATAATTTAAAAAATGTTACCCCTTTTTCATGGTATCCAATTGGTAGTAGTTACTGTCTTGTCTCATCGCTGCAACTCTTGTACGGACTCAGGAGAAGGTCAAGAGCCGTGCGCCCTCCGAAACACAACCCAATCAAGCCGCACTGCTTCTTGACACAACGCACATCCAACCCGGAAGCCAAACGCATCAATGTGTCAGAGGAATCACCGTACACCTGGCGACCTGGTTAGCGCGCACTGCGCCCGTCCCGCCACAGGAGTCGCTAGTGCGCGATGAGACAAGGACATCCCTACCGGCCAAACCCTCTCTAACCCGGACAACGCTAGGCCAATTGTGCACCGCCCCATGGGCCTCCCGGTCGCGACAGAGCCTGGGCTCGAACCCAGAGTCTCTGGTGGCACAGCTAATACTGTGATGCAGTGCCTTAGACCACTGCACCACTACGGAGGCCATCAACAGATTTTATACCTAGTCGACTCGGGGATTTGAACCAGCACAGGCAAAATCCAAGAGGAAAACCTGGTTCAGTCTGCTTTCCACCAGACACTGTGAGATTAATTCACCTTTCAGCAGGACAATAACCTAAAAACACAAGGACAAATATACACTGGAATGACTTACCAAGAAGACAGTGAATGTTCCTGAGTGGTCAAGTTACAGTTTTGACTTAAATCTGCTTGAAAATTTATAGTAAGACCTGAAAATGGTTGTCTAGCAATGATCAACAACCAATATGACAGAGCATGAAGAATTTTCAAAATAATAATGGGCAAATATTGTACAATCCAGGTGTGTAAAGCTCTTAGAAACTTACCCAGAAAGGTTCACGACTGTAACCACTGCCTAAGGTGATTCTAACTTTTGTAAATGAGATATTTTTGTATTTCTTTTTCAATAAATTTGCAAACATTTCTAAAATATGTTTTCACTTTGTGATTATGGGGTTTTGTGTTTTTTTTTAATCCATTTTGAATTCCGGCTATAACACAACAAAATGTGGAATAAGTCAAGGAGTATAAATACTTTCTGAATGCCCTGTAAAGATCCTCTTTCCACCCACTACTTTATTGTCATCAGACTAATGGTCATGTTTTGTTTGCATTGTCTGTACAGTACTTGTGTGTGCAATTTTTCATAGTCGTTTCCTGTGTTTGTTGCAGACGGAGTTGGACCTAGAGAAAGGCCTGGAGATGAGGAAGTGGGTTCTGTCTGGGATCCTAGCCAGCGAGGAGACCTACCTCAGCCACCTGGAGGCACTGCTACTGGTGAGAAGCTGGAAGACACACACAGGACTTTCCATGAATGCTCTATGTATCACATACATGTACACACACAGTACAAACTCTCTCTCTCTCTCTCTCTCTCTCTCTCTCTCTCTCTGTCTCTCTCTCTCTCTCTCTCTCTCTCTCTCTGTCTCTCTCTCTCTCTCTCTCTCTCTCTCTCTCTCTCTCTCACACACCTGTTCTCTCAGCCTATGAAGCCTCTGAAGGCAGCAGCCACCACGTCCCAACCCGTGCTGACCATCCCCCAGATTGAGACCATCTTCTTCAAAGTGCCCGAGCTCTATGAGGTCCACAAGGAGTTCTACGACGGCCTGCTCCCCCGGGTGCAGCAGTGGAGCCACCACCAGCGCGTGGGGGACCTCTTCCAGAAACAGGTGAGGTCATAAGACAGATCCCTGGGGTGTTCCCCTGCCATGTGTCTGTGGGAGCCTGGAGCCTGACTCAGGATGACAGAGGACTCCCTCCCTGGACCTGGCTGCATGGCAACATGACATCATGAGCCTCATTCAGAATGACACAGGACCCTTATGCATTATACAGTCTGCCTGTGGTTCTGTGTGGCTCTGTGTCATAGCTCACAGCAGCATCCGTACTCTGAATGGAAGAAATGTTAAATCAAATCACATTGATCAACCTCACGAGGTGCAACTTATTTTAGGGACAGATGGAATAGCCTCTCTCCTCCTGACATGAGAGCTTCTGCCACGGAGGCCAGAGCCAAACCTGTACTGACTGGGCCCATTTCATCATGTTCACAACGGGTCAATGAATCCTACATTAACCACTTGTTTATCCCCCTAATGCTCGTGCAGTCACTGCAGAAGTAGAGCCTGAGTCTAGCCTATCATGAGTGCTGTGTGTATGAGGACAGTGCACATGAAGAAGTAGAATCTCACAATGCTGTCTTTTCTACCTAGGGAGCTCTGAGACTAATGTTACACTGTGTGCTCTATGTCTCTAAGAAGCAGCCTATAAATAGTGCCATACACTGAGCGTTAGGGGACTTTTCTCTCTCTCTTCCCTCCAATTATCTTCACAAAGCCCGCTCTCCCCGGAGGCCTGAACAATGACTATTTCATTTGTCTGTTATACTGTCAGGGCGGCACACGCCGGAATCCTTTTCCGCATTTATTTATTCATTGTTGGTTTTTCTACTCCATCTCTCTTGTCTGTGTCTGCTATGTGATACGCAGTGGCATCAACGGCTGCGTTTTGCGTCTCCCAGCAGACAAGCGTTGAAAGAGGAGCCATATGGATTCAAAGGCTGTAGGCTACAGTAGAGGAGCAGTCCGTTAGTTCCTCTCTCTATCTCTTTTTCGTTCTGCCTTTCTCTATCAATCTCTTTATCTCCCTCATACCAAAATACATCTTTCCCCCAATTCCTCTCACCAGACATCAGGGGAAGAAGATGCCAACACCGCAGGAAAACTCTCCTTACATGACAGCCATTTAGTGTGGAGGAGGGGAGCAAGAGAGGATGAGAAGAGAGGAGAGGAGGGAGGAGAGTGGGTGAGGGGAGAGGATGGAGGAGAGAGGAGGAGAAGAGAGGAGAGGAGGGAGGAGAGTGGGTGAGGGGAGAGGATGGAGGAGAGTGGAGGGGAGAGGATGGAGGAGAGAGAGGAGAGAGAGGGGAGAGGAGGAGGGAGGAGAGGGGCGAGGGGAGAGGATAGAGGAGGGGAGAGGAGGAGAAGAGAGGAGAGGAGGGAGGAGAGTGGGTGAGGGGAGAGGATGGAGGAGAGGGTGAGGGGAGGGAGGAGAAGAGAGGAGAGGAGGGAGGAGAGTGGGTGAGGGGAGAGGAGGAGGAGGAGAGAGGATGAAGAGAGGGAGAGGAGGGAGGAGAGTGGGTGAGGGGAGAGGAGGAGAAGAGAGGAGAGGAGGGAGGAGAGTGGGCGAGGGGAGAGGATGGAGGAGAGAGGAGGAGAAGAGAGGAGAGGAGGGAGGAGAGTGGGCGAGGGGAGAGGATGGAGGAGAGAGGAGGAGAAGAGAGGAGAGGAGGGAGGAGAGTGGGTGAGGGGAGAGGATGGAGGAGAGAGGGTGAGGGGAGAGGAGGGAGGAGGAGCAGAGAGGAGAGGAGGGAGGAGAGTGGGTGAGGGGAGAGGATGGAGGAGAGAGGGTGAGGGGAGAGGATGGAGGAGAGTGGGTGAGGGGAGAGGATGGAGGAGAGTGGGTGAGGGGAGAGGATGGAGGAGAGAGGAGAGGAGGGAGGAGAGGGGGTGAGGGGAGAGGATGGAGGAGAGAGGGTGAGGGGAGAGGATGGAGGAGAATGGGTGAGGGGAGAGGATGGAGGAGAGAGGAGGAGAAGAGAGGAGAGGAGGGAGGAGAGTGGGTGAGGGGAGAGGATGGAGGAGAGAGGATGAGAAGAGAGGAGAGGAGGGAGGAGAGTGGGCGAGGGGAGAGGATGGAGGAGAGAGGAGGAGAAAAGAGGAGAGGAGGGAGGAGAGTGGGTGAGGGGAGAGGATGGAGGAGAGAGGATGAGAAGAGAGGAGAGGAGGGAGGAGAGTGGGTGAGGGGAGAGGATGGAGGAGAGAGGAGGAGAAGAGAGGAGAGGAGGGAGGAGAGTGGGTGAGGGGAGAGGATGGAGGATGAGAAGAGAGGAGAGGAGGGAGGAGAGTGGGTGAGGGGTGAGGATGGAGGAGAATGGGTGAGGGGAGAGGATGGAGGAGAGAGGAGAGGAGGGAGGAGAGTGGGTGAGGGGAGAGGATGGAGGAGAGAGGAGGAGAAGAGAGGAGAGGAGGGAGGAGAGGGGTGAGGGGAGAGGATGGAGGATGAGAAGAGAGGAGAGGATGGAGGAGAGTGGGCGAGGGGAGAGGATGGAGGAGTAGGAGGAGAAGAGAGGAGAGGAGGGAGGAGAGTGGGTGAGGGGAGAGGATGGAGGAGAGAGGGTGAGGGGAGAGGATGGAGGAGAGTGGGTGAGGGGAGAGGATGGAGGAGAGTGGGTGAGGGGAGAGGATGGAGGAGAGAGGAGGAGAAGAGAGGAGAGGAGGGAGGAGAGTGGGTGAGGGGAGAGGATGGAGGAGAGTGGGTGAGGGGAGAGGATGGAGGAGAGAGGCGGAGAAGAGAGGAGAGGAGGGAGGAGAGTGGGTGAGGGGAGAGGATGGAGGAGAGAGGAGAGGAGGGAGGAGAGTGGGTGAGGGGAGAGGATGGAGGAGAGAGGTGGAGAAGAGAGGAGAGGAGGGAGGAGAGTGGGTGAGGGGAGAGGATGGAGGAGAGAGGAGGAGAAGAGAGGAGAGGAGGGAGGAGAGTGGGTGAGGGGAGAGGATGGAGGAGAGAGGGTGAGGGGAGAGGATGGAGGAGAGTGGGTGAGGGGAGAGGATGGAGGAGAGTGGGTGAGGGGAGAGGATGGAGGAGAGTGGGTGAGGGGAGAGGATGGAGGAGAGAGGGTGAGGGGAGAGGATGGAGGATGAGCAGAGAGGAGAGGAGGGAGGAGAGTGGGTGAAGATGGAGGAGAGTGGGTGAGGGGAGAGGATGGAGGAGAGTGGGTGAGGGGAGAGGATGGAGGAGAGTGGGTGAGGGGAGAGGATGGAGGAGAGAGGAGGAGAAGAGAGGAGAGGAGGGAGGAGAGTGGGTGAGGGGAGAGGATGGAGGAGAGCGGGTGAGGGGAGAGGATGGAGGAGAGAGGCGGAGAAGAGAGGAGAGGAGGGAGGAGAGTGGGTGAGGGGAGAGGATGGAGGAGAGAGGCGGAGAAGAGAGGAGAGGAGGGAGGAGAGTGGGTGAGGGGAGAGGATGGAGGAGAGAGGCGGAGAAGAGAGGAGAGGAGGGAGGAGAGTGGGTGAGGGGAGAGGATGGAGGAGAGAGGAGGAGAAGAGAGGAGAGGAGGGAGGAGAGTGGGTGAGGGGAGAGGATGGAGGAGAGAGGGTGAGGGGAGAGGATGGAGGAGAGTGGGTGAGGGGAGAGGATGGAGGAGAGTGGGTGAGGGGAGAGGATGGAGGAGAGTGGGTGAGGGGAGAGGATGGAGGAGAGAGGGTGAGGGGAGAGGATGGAGGATGAGCAGAGAGGAGAGGAGAGGAGGGAGGAGAGTGGGTGAAGATGGAGGAGAGTTGGGTGAGGGAGAGGATGGAGGAGAGTGGGTGAGGGGAGAGGATGGAGGAGAGTGGGTTAGGGAGAGGATGGAGTAGAGAGGAGGAGAAGAGAGGAGAGGAATGGAGGAGAGTGGGTGAGGGGAGAGGATGGAGGAGAGAGGGTGAGGGGAGAGGATGGAGGAGAGTGGGTGAGGGGAGAGGATGGAGGAGAGTGGGTGAGGGGAGAGGATGGAGGAGAGCGGGTGAGGGAGAGGAGGGAGGAGAGTGGGTGAGGGGAGAGGATGGAGGAGAGAGGAGAGGAGGGAGGAGAGTGGGTGAGGGGAGAGGATGGAGGAGAGAGGGTGAGGGGAGAGGATGCAGGAGAGTGGGTGAGGGGAGAGGATGGAGGAGAGTGGGTGAGGGGAGAGGATGGAGGAGAGTGGGTGAGGGGAGAGGAGGGAGGAGAGTGGGTGAGGGGAGAGGATGGAGGAGAGAGGGTGAGGGGAGAGGATGGAGGAGAGTGGGTGAGGGGAGAGGATGGAGGAGAGCGGGTGAGGGAGAGGAGGGAGGAGAGTGGGTGAGGGAGAGGAGGGAGGAGAGTGGGTGAGGGGAGAGGATGGAGGAGAGTGGGTGAGGGAGAGGAGGGAGGAGAGTGGGTGAGGGAGAGGAGGGAGGAGAGTGGGTGAGGGGAGAGGATGGAGGAGAGTGGGTGAGGGGAGAGGATGGAGGAGAGTGGGTGAGGGGAGCAGCTAGCAGATTTAGGCTGAGTCTCTCTGATAGAGCTGTCTCCCCCTGTCTGTGAAGTCTCTGTAACAGACAGGCAGCCGGAGGAAAAGTAACAGCTCATCACTACCAGAAAGAAGGTGGAAAAAACTGAAAAAAGGTTAATGACAGGTTATGAGAGCGGTTGTCAAGAGAGAAGTATTCTCACACTCCTTTAAAGTCCCAAAATGGGGCTAAATAATACACTGTACTGTTTCCCCCTAATGGTACAGTCCTCTCTGCTGTTTCCCCCTAATGGTACAGTCCTCTCTGCTGTTTCCCCCTAATGGTACAGTCCTCTCTGCTATTTCCCTAATGGTACAGTCCTCTTTGCTGTTTCCCTAATGGTACAGTCCTCTCTGCTGTTTCCCCCTAATGGTACAGTCCTCTCTGCTGTTTCCCCTAATGGTACAGTCCTCTCTGCTATTTCCCCCTAATGGTACAGTCCTCTCTGCTGTTTCCCCCTAATGGTACAGTCCTCTCTGCTGTTTCCCTAATGGTACAGTCCTCTCTGCTGTTTCCCTAATGGTACAGTCCTCTCTGCTGTTTCCCTAATGGTACAGTCCTCTCTGCTGTTTCCCCCTAATGGTACAGTCCTCTCTGCTGTTTCCCCCTAATGGTACAGTCCTCTCTGCTGTTTCCCCTAATGGTACAGTCCTCTCTGCTGTTTCCCCCTAATGGTACAGTCCTCTCTGCTGTTTCCCCCTAATGGTACAGTCCTCTCTGCTGTTTCCCCCTAATGGTACAGTCCTCTCTGCTGTTTCCCCCTAATGGTACAGTCCTCTCTGCTGTTTCCCCTAATGGTACAGTCCTCTCTGCTGTTTCCCCCTAATGGTACAGTCCTCTCTGCTGTTTCCCCTGAAAGGTACAGTCCTCTCTGCTGTTTCCCCCTAATGGTACAGTCCTCTCTGCTGTTTCCCCTAATGGTACAGTCCTCTCTGCTGTTTCCCCTAATGGTACAGTCCTCTCTGCTGTTTCCCCCTAATGGTACAGTCCTCTCTGCTGTTTCCCCCTAATGGTACAGTCCTCTCTGCTGTTTCCCCCTAATGGTACAGTCCTCTCTGCTGTTTCCCCCTAATGGTACAGTCCTCTCTGCTGTTTCCCCCTAATGGTACAGTCCTCTCTGCTGTTTCCCCCTAATGGTACAGTCCTCTCTGCTGTTTCCCCCTAATGGTACAGTCCTCTTTGCTGTTTCCCCTAATGGTACAGTCCTCTCTGCTGTTTCCCCTAATGGTACAGTCCTCTCCGCTGTTTCCCCCTAATGGTACAGTCCTCTCTGCTGTTTCCCCTAATGGTACAGTCCTCTCTGCTGTTTCCCCTAATGGTACAGTCCTCTCTGCTGTTTCCCCTAATGGTACAGTCCTCTCTGCTGTTTCCCCCTAATGGTACAGTCCTCTCTGCTGTTTCTTATACAGGTCTATGAATACACCATGGAGACGTTTCTTTATCTAGGATAGGTGCATATGAATGGGGAATTTCAGGAGTAATACTGTAGCATCTTTACACACAAAATATACAATATGTACACCGACATACAGTGTTATGAGTCCATTCTTGTGCTGTTGATGACATCGTCCTCCCAGTCTGTGCTAGATAAGAAAAGCATCCCAACCATGCGGTTACACTCATCATCTTACGTCACCATACAGCCAGCCAGCAACTGTGTGTGTCGAACGGCTCCAACTGCTCCATGTCTGCAGCGCTATTACCTCCATTCCGGCTCCTCCCCGCCCATAATGGGATTGTCACGCTCTGAATTCCTGTCCACTGTGGTGCAGATTTATTCTGGCCCGAGGCAGGACTCAGATGCAGTGGGGATAGGATTGCTTGGTGGGGGAAAATCGCTTACCGCTTCAACTTCTAGCAGCTCCTAGAAAAACGTGGGTTTCTTTCGACTGTGAGACAAAATCGATTGTCTCAGCATGACAATTCTCAGCCGTCTGAGGAAATACTGTAAAGGTCAGGGGTCACACCAGGATGATAATGTGTGGGAATGGGATGAGCTCATAGGTGATGCTAGAAAGTAAAGAGAGGAGAAGGTTTTTAGGAACAGGTTCTGGCAGCCGCTGGCAGCCTGCTGTCTGTCATCTACGTACAATGACCTGGAGATATTCATGAGCAGGTGCAGGTGGACCAGTGCTAAGGTGAAGTAGAGAAGCATATTGTGTCCTGAACACTGTGTTCTTGTAGACTATTCTTCAGGGGCACACTAAACTACCTTGGTGCTGTGTGTGTAGCTGTGTGTGTGTGCGTGTGTTCGTACGTGTGTTGGTGTGTGCGTGTGTGTGTGTAAAACATCTTTGCGTTTGCCTCAGTTGCCCCCTCTCTCGTCATTACACACTCTACCCCCCTCTTCATCCATTGCTGTCAGGCTTGTATTCAGGAGAATGGATTGGGCAGTTGAGCGCTAAGGAGATGGATAGTGTTACTGACGGGCAGAATTTCAAGGAGTTAGGACGGTTGAATGAGATTTTCAAATGTGTTTTTACAGCAACTGTTACCCAGGACACTCATTACTCACCCCAGCATAGGCCTCCACTCCGCCGCTACCATGGCAACAGCCGTAGGCCGGGACTGCGCCACGGAAGCGCTGGTGTTTCCTGTGGCGATGATGACATTGCCCCGTCTGTCGAACTGTGTCCCAAACACTTAGTTTTTTTCTCCACTCATTATGGTGAACTCTGTTGTTGGGTTGTAGCTGTCATTTCTCATGTTGTGATTATGCCAACATGTCCTTCTTTCCCCCAAAACAGCAATGCAAACAGAAGGCCTGTTTTGGTAAATATGGGCTATGGAAAGTGGTGACTGTGTTTTAATGTGGCTTTTGTATTCTGTCCTCTCTCGCACCCTCCCCGTCCATTCGACAGGCCGGCCAGCTGGGAGTTTACCGGGCCTTTGTGGACAACTACGAGGTTGCTGTGGAGACGGCTGAGAAGTGCTGTCAGGCCAACACGCAGTTCGCTGAAATTTCTGAGGTAATGGGAACTGGCACAGAGGTAGATGGGGTGGTATGGGAGGAGGGAGGGAGGAGAGGAGAGGAGAGGAGAGGAGAGGAGAGGAGAGGAGAGGAGAGGAGAGGAGAGGAGAGGAGAGGAGAGGAGAGGAGAGGAGAGGAGAGGAGAGGAGAGGAGACAGGGAGGTATGGGAGGAGAGGGGACAGGGAGGTGAGGGAGGGGGGAGAGGAGACAGGGAGGTATGGAAGGTGAGGGAAGGAGGGAGGGAGAAGAAGAGACAGGGAGGTATGGGAGGAGTGGGGACAGGGAGGTGAGGGAGGAGAGGGGACAGGGAGGTGAGGGAGGAGAGGGGACAGGGAGGTGAGGGAGGTGAGGGAGGAGAGGGACAGGGAGGTGAAGGAGGGAGGGAGGGGGGGACAGGGAGGTGAGGGAGGAGAGGGGACAGGGAGGTGAGGGGGAGAGGAGACAGGGAGGTATGGGAGGTGAGGGAAGGAGAGAGGGAGGAGAGGAGACAGAGAGGTAGGGGAGGAGTGGGGACAGGGAGGTGAGGGAGGAGAGGGGACAGGGAGGTGAGGGAGGAGAGGGGACAGGGAGGTGAAGGAGGGAGGGAGGGAGGGAGGATAGGGAGGGAGGGAGGATAGGGGACAGGGAGGTGAGGGGACAGGGAGGGAGGGAGGGAGGGAGGGAGGGGAGGGAGGGGACAGGGAGGGGGAGGGAGGATAGGGGACAGGGAGGTGAGGGAGGAGAGGGGACAGGGAGGTGAGGGAGGGAGGGAGGGAGGAGAGGGGACAGGAGAGGTGAGGGAGGGAGGGAGGGAGGAGAGGGGACAGGAGGGAGGGAGGGAGGGAGGGAGGGAGGGAGGGAGGGAGGGAGAGGGAGGGAGGGAGGGAGGGAGGGGAGGGAGGTGAAGGAGGGAGGGAGGGAGGGAGTGAGGGAGGGAGGAGGGGAGGGACAGGGAGGTGAAGGAGGGAGGGAGGGAGGGAGGTAGGGAGGGAGGAGAGGGAGGGGAGGTGAGGGAGGGAGGAGAGGAGAGGGGACAGGGAGGTGAGGTAGGGAGGGGAGGAGAGGGGACAGGGAGGTGAGGGAGGGAGGAGAGGAGACAGTGAGGTATGGGAGGAGAGGGGACAGGGAGGTGAGAGAAGGAGGAAGGGAGCGAGTGGGGGAGGTATGGAAGCAAGGAGGTATTGACTACTGGTCTGGATAGGTTTTGTCATTTCATCTTGACTATGGGGGCTAGGGGGTACACCTCTTGTTTTGGAAATGGGGTGATGGGATATGGGTGGGAAAGAAGAAACATCCCTCCACTAACAGTATATGAACACACTCAGCCTCCCACATCCTCAAAGTGACAGCTTGAAAATAAATGTTTCTCTTCAAGCTCTCTCCTCCTGAGAGGAAAGTAGCTCTTTCTACAGCTCTTAGGAAGCGGCTTTGTGGCCCAGCCCCAGGTCACTCTGCCACGCTGCGTAGAGAGACAGACAGAGAGGATGGTTGGAGACTGTAAAAGTGGGCCATTAAGCACACAGGGAAAATCGTTGGGAGAACATTTCACATCTACTCGTGTAAAGAGGACAGTGGGGTATCAAACTCAACAGCTTTATTCTATTTGTTTTACCCACAAACCCCTTCACCGCCACCACCCACACAATTTCACAACCATTGCCCTCAGGGGTGTCATGAACCCATTATTTTAGAGGGGGCATGAAGTACGTGTGGATGGATAGATGGATGGATGGTGGAGAATTTAGCATTTTTCAAACACCTGAAACAGCATTTTCCTGCAGTCTAGAGCCATAATCATTATTACTAATTCTATTTTTTATTTTTTTCTCCATAGGTTATCTAAGCATACCACATTACCTGTTCAATTGTCATTTTGATGAATGATGCAAATTGATTCTTGAAGAACTTTTAAGCCTTAGGAGTTTAGTACAACTGCGACCCTAAATATGCTTCTCTGCATCTCTGCTAAAACCTGCGTAAAAGATTGAAAGGAATGAGTCTTATTCAGTACATTTAGTAATTGCTTACTTTTCTAAAATCTAGCAACCTTGCCAGTAGGCATGTCAGCTAAGATAGTTAGATAAGTTACTCTAACCTGAAATGGCTTGGTAGCTAGTTGGGAGATTGGGAACCTATCTAGCTGGCTCGTTAAAGCCAACTTCATACAATATCTACGTGGCTAGTGCTACATAGAAACAACAAAACATTTGAATTTGATTTATTAATCAAGAAGGAATCCGTATGCTACATAGCATGATACAATTTATAGATATACCTCCTGTGAGTCCTTCCCATCACCGGCAGTTCAAATCAAATCTGAGGGGGCCTGTGTCATTCTGCCCCCTATGGGCATGACGCCTCTGATTGCCATTAGAACACACTTGAATTGTATTATTATTATACTGTTTTGCCTGCCTGCCTGTGTGTCTGCGATCTGTGTGTTCTGCAGTGATGTGGAACCAATGCAGAGGGAGGTGGTGGGTAATATTTTCTTGGGTTTCTGGTTGAGTCCCCGGCGGCCAGTGTTAGAAACCCTGGAGTATGGAAGTGCACTCAATCTTACCTATGTGCAGATGAACCATGACAGGCTAATATATTAATTTAACCACAAAACAGAGCTTTACAGTAGCCTGAAGGGCCCAGCCATGCTAGTGGAAGAACGTCTCTCTCAGACAGGAAGTGTAATTGCCTGAACAGAGAAGCATAATGCCAAGGCAAGGAGAAACAGTTTAGACGATGATGTACGAAGCTGGGGTTACACGTGGTGAAACGCTTCATTGCCTCTCAGGCTACAGGTGTGAATGTGTTAAATAATCACATTTCAATTTCACTACGATCTCTTGACTAGCAGTTTTTTCAAGGGCTTATTTTGGACAGATATTTTGGACTAAAGTCTGTTTGTAAAGTCTGTATGTAGTCACGACCGCTGGTACGTAAAATCTTGTGCCAAAGCCACCGGCATTAACGGGATACTTCGGGATGTTGGCGGCAGTAAGCCTAGTGGTTAGAGCGTTGGGCCAGTAACCGAAAGGTTGCTAAATGGAATCCCCGAGCTGACAAGGTAAAAATCTGTCCTTCCGCCCCTGACCAAGGCAGTTAACCCACTGTTCCTAGCCGTCATTGTAAAATAAGAATTTGTTCTTAACTGACTTGCTAGCAGATTATATAGACTTCCAGTTATTGCGCTAGTTAGCAATAGCGCTAGCATTAGTTACCAACTTCCTTCAAACTGCACACAAATAAAACACTTTTTCATCCAGGAGTTCATCTGACTGATAAAAGGGCCTCATTTCCAACATCCTGAAGTGTCCCTTTAAGATGGTGACTGGATTTAAGGCAGAGAATCAATCATTCAGTGTTTTTAATGGGATATGTAATGATGCATGTCTCTCTGCAATCTGAATGTGACTGTGTAAAAAATGCTGACGATGGCTTATTGGGTGCAGGATACGTTGAAATAGGAGTTAGGCTGAGGAGAGTGTGTCTGTCTCATTACTGCTGGGCTCCTGCATCCCAAATGGCACCCTATTCCATTTATAGTGTACTACTTTTGACCTGCAGGGTTCTGATCAGAAGTAGTGCACTACTATATATAGGGAATACTGTGCCATTTGGGACAGACTATAAGACATGAAGCACTACATCAAGCCAAGGGGCCAGGCTGTTATTACCATATCGGTTATATGTTGATCAGCATCAAGTTTTCCTCTGTGTAATGTTGTCCACTGTCCCGACAGAACCTCAAGGTGAGGAGCACCAAGGACTTGAAGGACCAGTCAGCCAAGAACTCTCTGGAGAGTAAGTAGCCCACAGTATAACTGAACATTTACATTCTGTCTAAAATGGCACTCTATATAGTCCTATAATACTGACTACTCTGGTCAAAAGTAGTGCACTATATAGGGAATAGGCTACCATTTGGGACTCAGACTAAATCACTGCCACAGAAAAATAGAGACTGGCTCATTTTTAGTAACAGCACTTATTTGACTAGTGTCATGTCATAGTTCTCTGACCCAGTTGGAGGGGCTGTGTTGTAGCTCATGCTGCTGTCTCTCCTTTCTCTCCCACAGCTCTCCTGTACAAACCAGTGGACAGAGTTACTCGTAGCACCCTGGTACTGCATGTGAGTATAAGCAGCCCCCAAACACACAGCTGGCTTTTTATTTATTCTCCTGCTATTTTTGTATGTACTGGTAACTCTGTGAACCTCACACCTCAGGATGTTTAAAGACTGTCTCTGTAACACACGGTAACTGTGTGTCTGTGGGTGTGCCTGTAGGACCTGCTGAAGCACACGCCCTCCAGCCACCCAGACCACCCCCTGCTCCAGGACGCACTCCGCATCTCCCAGAACTTCCTGTCCAGCATCAACGAGGAGACCACACCCAGACGCCAGTCCATGACTGTCAAGAAGGGAGAGGTGAGGAGCAGTGCTGATCAGGGATAGTTTGGGCTTTTTCGGTAATAAACAAATACGATTACATGGACAGTGGGCACCTGATCCTTGATCAGCGCTCCAATTCTGAGATGCTTTATGAAATGGATCCAGAGCTCTGCTGTATTTTTGTGTTGTTGGATGTTCTTAATCAATAGACTGTTGCAGAGCTTTATCTGATTTGGCTTTGGGCCATAGGGTAGAAGTGGGACCGTTATATAATTCTAGGTCTATGCTGAGGGTATGGTATTACGTCATTGATCAGTAACTCAACACTGGTAGATTGACCTTGCCCTGCCCTGACAACGACCCGGTAGTCGATCTAATACGGTGTCAAACTCAATCTATGCCCAAATATGGTAATAATACAGAATCCCCTGCGCATGCCTATTAGGAAGCCTACTGTTTGCTCTCTGTGCTGGATCTCCATCCCATCCAACCCCACATCTTCCCCCTAGAGACTGCCGACCCGGGTGGGAGTGGAGGACAGCTGGCGTGACATGTAATGCCCCATAACGAGCCCCGTCTCTCTGACTGGGAGAGTTCATATTAAATATTCATGATGAGGCTCCTCTCTCTGCACATGGGGGGGTCATTACTGCACCCCATCATCACGCCTCTTACCCGCCCCCTACCCCCCTATCCCCTTTTGCAACTCTCACACTGATCATCAAATATTGATAATGGATACATGAAACGAGTGCATGGAAATCAATGGCCTCATTATATTGTGCATTAGCTAGTATGTGAGAATATTCCTGGGGTGTGTGTGTGCTTTACCCTACTATGTTACATATACACAAATACAGGATGCATGCCAAACGGCACCCTGTTCCCTTTAAATTGCACTACTTTTGACCAGGGCCCATAGGGTAGTGCGCTATATAGGGAATAGGTTGCCATTTGGGATGCAGACACAGTCGACTTGGGATATCTCCAGTCTTACAGGAACGCCCGGTCATTATCGTTCCCCGGTGACACGATGCTACTTCAGCCTTTAGTCCACAATGATCGGCTACTCCGGAGAATGCTTAAGTGACAAGACCTCCAGTGCATCGGTTCCACAAACAGTGAAAGCTGTTGAGGACTATGTCAAAATAGCAGTGATCCTGTTGTTAGCTCTGTTTCAGACCGGCCCAGAGGTTAATCAGAGCTAGTAGTGGTGTTGTGGTCAGGGAGAAGGGTTGTGATGACAGGGAGAAGGGTTGTGATGACAGGGAGAAGGGGTGTGATGACAGGGAGAAGGGTTGTGATGACAGGGAGAAGGGTTGTGATGACAGGGAGAAGGGTTGTGATGACAGGGAGAAGGGTTGTGATGACAGGGAGAAGGGTTGTGATGACAGGGAGAAGGGTTGTGATGACAGGGAGAAGAGCTGTGATGACAGGGAGAAGGGTTGTGATGACAGGGAGAAGGGTTGTGGGGTTGTGATGACAGGGAGAAGGGTTGTGGTGACAGGGAGAAGGGTTGTGATGACAGGGAGAAGGGTTGTGATGACAGGGAGAAGGGTGATGACAGGGAGAAGGGTTGTGGTGACAGGGAGAAGGGTTGTGATGACAGGGAGAAGGGCTTGTGTTCAGGAGAAGGGTGACAGGGAGAAGGGTTGTGATGACAGGGAGAAGGGTTGTGATGACAGGGAGAAGGGTTGTGATGACAGGGAGAAGGGTGATGACAGGGAGAAGGGTGAGAAGGGTTGTGGTCAGGGAGAAGGGTTGTGATGACAGGGAGAAGGGCTGTGATGACAGGGAGAAGGGCTGTGGTGACAGGGAGAAGGGCTTGTGATGACAGGGAGAAGGGTTGTGATGACAGGGAGAAGGGTTGTGATGACAGGAGAAGGGTTGTGATGACAGGAGAAGGGTTGTGATTGACAGGGAGAAGGGTTTGTGACAGGTCAGGGAGAAGGGTTGTGGACAGGGAGAAGGGTTGTGACAGGGAGAAGGGTTGTGGTGACAGGGAGAAGGGTTGTGGTGACAGGGAGAAGGGTTGTGGTGACAGGGAGAAGGGAGGGAGAAGGGTTGTGGTGACAGGGAGAAGGGTTGTGGTGACAGGGAGAAGGGTTGTGGTGAGGGAGAAGGGTTGTGGTGACAGGGAGAAGGGTTGTGGTGACAGGGAGAAGGGTTGTGGTGACAGGGAGAAGGGTTGTGATGACAGGAGAAGGGTTGTGATGACAGGGAGAAGGGTTGTGGTGACAGGGAGAAGGGTTGTGGTGACAGGGAGGGCTGTGGTGACAGGGAGAAGGGTGTGGTGACATTGACAGGGAGAAGGGCTGTGATGACAGGGAGAAGGGCTGTGGTGACAGGGAGAAGGGCTGTGGTGACAGGGAGAAGGGTTGACAGGGAGAAGGGGAGAAGGGCTTGGTGGTCAGGGAGAAGGGTTGTGATGACAGGGAGAAGGGTGTGGTGATTGACAGGGAGAAGGGTTGTGGTCAGGGAGAAGGGTTGTGATGACAGGGAGAAGGGTTGTGGTGACAGGGAGAAGGGTTGTGGTGACAGGGAGAAGGGCTGTGGTGACAGGGAGAAGGGTTGTGATGTGGTGACAGGGAGAAGGGTTGTGGTCAGGGAGAAGGGTTGTGATGAGAAGGGGGAGAAGGGTTGTCAGGGAGAAGGGTGACAGGGGGAGAAGGGTTGTGATGACAGGGAGAAGGGCTGTGATGACAGGGAGAAGGGCTGTGATGACAGGGAGAAGGGTTGTGATGACAGGGAGAAGGGTTGTGGTGACAGGGAGAAGGGTTGTGATGACAGGGAGAAGGGTTGTGATGACAGGGAGAAGGGTTGTGATGACAGGGAGAAGGGTTGTGGTCAGGGAGAAGGGCTGTTGTGGAGAAGGGCTGACAGGGAGAAGGGTTGACAGGGAGAAGGGCTGGTCAGGGAGAAGGGTTGTGGTGACAGGGAGAAGGGCTGTGATTGACAGGGAGAAGGGTTGTGATGACAGGGAGAAGGGAGTTGTGATGACAGGGAGAAGGGCTGTGGTGACAGGGAGAAGGGTTGTGATGACAGGGAGAAGGGTTGTGATGACAGGGAGAAGGGCTGTGATGACAGGGAGAAGGATTGTGACAGGGAGAAGGGTTGTGGTGACAGGGAGAAGGGTTGTGATGACAGGGAGAAGGGTTGTGATGACAGGGAGAAGGGCTGTGATGACAGGGAGAAGGGTTGTGGTCAGGGAGAAGGGTGTGTGGTGACAGGGAGAAGGGCTGTGGTGACAGGGAGAAGGGGAGAAGGGTTGTGATGACAGGGAGAAGGGTTGTGATGACAGGGAGAAGGGTTGTGATGACAGGGAGAAGGGCTGTGGTGACAGGGAGAAGGGTTGTGATGAGGGAGAAGGGTTGTGGTGACAGGGAGAAGGGTTGTGGTGACAGGGAGAAGGGCTGTGGTGACAGGGAGAAGGGTTGTGGTCAGGGAGAAGGGTTGTGATGACAGGGAGAAGGGTTGTGATGACAGGGAGAAGGGTTGTGATGACAGGGAGAAGGGTTGTGATGACAGGGAGAAGGGTTGTGATGACAGGGAGAAGGGCTGTGATGACAGGGAGAAGGGTTGTGATGACAGGGAGGGGTTGTGAGAAGGGTTGTGATGACAGGGAGAAGGGTTGTGACAGGGAGAAGGGTTGTGATGACAGGGAGAAGGGCTGTGGTGACAGGGAGAAGGGCTGTGGTGACAGGGAGAAGGGCTGTGGTGACAGGGAGAAGGGCTGTGATGACAGGGAGAAGGGTTGTGATGACAGGGAGAAGGGTTGTGATGACAGGGAGAAGGGCTGTGATGACAGGGAGAAGGGCTGTGGTGACAGGGAGAAGGGCTGTGATGACAGGGAGAAGGGTTGTGATGACAGGGAGAAGGGTTGTGATGACAGGGAGAAGGGTTGTGGTGACAGGGAGAAGGGTTGTGATGACAGGGAGAAGGGTTGTGATGACAGGGAGAAGGGTTGTGGTGACAGGGAGAAGGGTTGTGATGACAGGGAGAAGGGTTGTGATGACAGGGAGAAGGGTTGTGATGACAGGGAGAAGGGCTGTGATTGACAGGGAGAAGGGCTGTGATGACAGGGAGAAGGGTTGTGACAGGGAGAAGGGTGACAGGGAGAAGGGTTGGATGACAGGGAGAAGGGCTGGTGACAGGGAGAAGGGCTGTGATGACAGGGAGAAGGGTTTGATGACAGGGAGAAGGGTTGTGATGAAGGGTTGTGATGACAGGGAGAAGGGAAGGGTTGTGATTGACAGGGAGAAGGGTTGTGATGACAGGGAGAAGGGTTGTGATGACAGGGAGAAGGGCTGTGATGACAGGGAGAAGGGCTGTGGTGACAGGGAGAAGGGTTGTGGTGACAGGGAGAACAGGGTTGTGATGACAGGGAGAAGGGTTGTGATGACAGGGAGAAAGGGTTGTGATGACAGGGAGAAGGGCTGTGATGACAGGGAGAAGGGTTGTGATGACAGGGAGAAGGGTTGTGATGACAGGGAGAAGGGTTGTGGGAGAAGGGTTGTGATGACAGGGAGAAGGGTTGTGATGACAGGGAGAAGGGTTGTGATGACAGGGAGAAGGGCTGTGATGACAGGGAGAAGGGTTGTGATGACAGAAGGGAGAAGGGTTGTGATGACAGGGAGAAGGGTTGTGGTGACAGGGGTTGAAGGGAAGGGTGTGATGACAGGGAGAAGGGCTGTGATGACAGGGGGAGAAGGGTTGTGGTGACAGGGAGAAGGGTTGTGATGACAGGGAGAAGGGTTGTGATGACAGGGAGAAGGGTTGTGATGACAGGGAGAAGGGCTGTGACACAGGGAGAAGGGTTGTGATGACAGGGAGAAGGGTTGTGATGACAGGGAGAAGGGTTGTGATGACAGGGAGAAGGGTTGTGATGGGACAGGGAGGGAGAAGGGTTGTGGTGACAGGAGAAGAGGAGAAGGGTTGTGATGACAGGGAGAAGGGTGGGTGACAGGAGAAGGGTTGTGATGACAGGGAGAAGGGTTGTGATGACAGGGAGAAGGGCTGTGGTGACAGGGAGAAGGGTTGTGATGACAGGGAGAAGGGTTGTGATGGGAGAAGGGTTGGATGACAGGGAGAAGGGCTGTGGTGACAGGGAGAAGGGCTGTGATGACAGTGACAGGGAGAAGGGTTGTGTGGTGACAGGGAGAAGGGTTGTGGTGACAGGGAGAAGGGTGATGACAGGGAGAAGGGCAGGGACAGGGAGAAGGGTTGTGATGACAGGGAGAAGGGCTGTGGTGACAGGGAGAAGGGTTGTGATGACAGGGAGAAGGGTTGTGGTGACAGGGAGAAGGGTTGTGATGACAGGGAGAAGGGTTGTGGTGATGACAAGGGAGAAGGGCTGTGATGACAGGGAGAAGGGCTGTGGTGACAGGGAGAAGGGTTGTGTGACAGGGAGAAGGGCTGTGGTGACAGGGAGAAGGGCTGTGATGACAGGGAGAAGGGCTGTGGTGACAGGGAGAAGGGTTGTGAGATGACAGGGAGAAGGGTTGTGGTGACAGGGAGAAGGGTTGTGGTGACAGGGAGAAGGGTTGTGGTGACAGGGAGAAGGGTTGTGGTGACAGGGAGAAGGGTTGTGGTGACAGGGAGAAGGGTTGTGACAGGGAGAAGGGCTGTGGTGACAGGGAGAAGGGTTGTGACAGGGAGAAGGGTTGTGGTGACAGGGAGAAGGGTTGTGGTGACAGGGAGAAGGGTTGTGGTGACAGGGAGAAGGGTTGTGGTGACAGGGAGAAGGGTTGTGATGACAGGGAGAAGGGCTGACAGGGAGAAGGGTTGTGGTGACAGGGAGAAGGGTTGTGATGACAGGGAGAAGGGTTGTGGTCAGGGAGAAGGGTTGTGATGACAGGGAGAAGGGTTGTGGTGACAGGGAGAAGGGTTGTGGTGACAGGGAGAAGGGTTGTGATGACAGGGAGACAGGGAGAAGGGTTGTGATTGACAGGGAGAAGGGTTGTGAGGGAGAAGGGTGACAGGGAGAAGGGCTGTGATGACAGGGAGAAGGGTTGTGGTGACAGGGAGAAGGGTTGTGATGACAGGGAGAAGGGCTGTGATGACAGGGAGAAGGGTTGTGATGACAGGGAGAAGGGTTTGGGAGAAGGGCTGACAGGGAGAAGGGTTGTGATGACAGGGAGAAGGGCTGTGGTGACAGGGAGAAGGGTTGTGGTGACAGGGAGAAGGGCTGTGGTGACAGGGAGAAGGGTTGTGGTGACAGGGAGAAGGGTTGTGATGACAGGGTTGAAGGGGGTGGTGAGAAGGGTTGATGACAGGGAGAAGGGTTGTGGTGACAGGGAGAAGGGTGTGATGACAGAGAAGGGCTGTGAGGGGAGAAGGGCTGTGGTGACAGGGAGAAGGGTTGTGGTGACAGGGAGAAGGGCTGTGATGACAGGGAGAAGGGCTGTGATGACAGGGAGAAGGGTTGTGGTGACAGGGAGAAGGGCTGTGGTGAGAAGGGTTGTGGGACAGGGAGAAGGGCTGTGATGACAGGGAGAAGGGTTGTGGTGACAGGGAGAAGGGTTGTGGTCAGGGAGAAGGGTTGTGATGACAGGGAGAAGGGCTGTGGTGACAGGGAGAAGGGTTGTGATGACAGGGAAGGGTTGTGATGACAGGGAGGGCAGGGAGAAGGGTGTGATGACAGGGAGAAGGGCTGTGGTGACAGGGAGAAGGGCTGTGATGACAGGGAGAAGGGCTGTGGTGACAGGGAGAAGGGCTGTGATGACAGGGAGAAGGGTTGTGATGACAGGGAGAAGGGCTGTGATGACAGGGAGAAGGGCTGACAGGGAGAAGGGCTGTGGTGACAGGGAGAAGGGCTGTGATGACAGGGAGAAGGGCTGTGGTGACAGGGAGAAGGGCTGTGATGACAGGGAGAAGGGTTGTGATGACAGGGAGAAGGGCTGTGGTGACAGGGAGAAGGGCTGTGGTGACAGGGAGAAGGGCTGTGATGACAGGGAGAAGGGCTGTGGTGACAGGGAGAAGGGCTGTGGTGACAGGGAGAAGGGCTGTGGTGACAGGGAGAAGGGCTGTGGTGACAGGGAGAAGGGTTGTGATGACAGGGAGAAGGGCTGTGGTGACAGGGAGAAGGGCTGTGGTGACAGGGAGAAGGGTTGTGGTGACAGGGAGAAGGGCTGTGATGACAGGGAGAAGGGCTGTGGTGACAGGGAGAAGGGTTGTGGTGACAGGGAGAAGGGCTGTGGTGACAGGGAGAAGGGTTGTGGTGACAGGGAGAAGGGTTGTGGTGACAGGGAGAAGGGTTGTGGTGACAGGGAGAAGGGTTGTGATGACAGGGAGAAGGGCTGTGATGACAGGGAGAAGGGCTGTGGTGACAGGGAGAAGGGTTGTGGGGAGAAGGGCAGGGAGAAGGGGCTGTGGTGACAGGGAGAAGGGCTGTGGTGACAGGGAGAAGGGTTGTGGTGACAGGGAGAAGGGCTGTGGTGACAGGGAGAAGGGTTGTGGTGACAGGGAGAAGGGCTGTGGTGACAGGGAGAAGGGAGAAGGGTTGTGGTGACAGGGAGAAGGGCTGTGGTGACAGGGAGAAGGGCTGTGGTGACAGGGAGAAGGGCTGTGGTGACAGGGAGAAGGGCTGTGGTGACAGGGAGAAGGGAAGGGCTGTGGTGACAGGGAGAAGGGCTGTGATGACAGGGAGAAGGGCTGTGATGACAGGGAGAAGGGCTGTGATGACAGGGAGAAGGGCTGTGATGACAGGGAGAAGGGCTGTGATGACAGGGAGAAGGGCTGTGATGACAGGGAGAAGGGCTGTGATGACAGGGAGAAGGGCTGTGGTGACAGGGAGAAGGGCTGTGGTGACAGGGAGAAGGGCTGTGATGACAGGGAGAAGGGCTGTGATGACAGGGAGAAGGGCTGTGATGACAGGGAGAAGGGCTGTGGTGACAGGGAGAAGGGCTGTGATGACAGGGAGAAGGGTTGTGATGACAGGGAGAAGGGCTGTGATGACAGGGAGAAGGGCTGTGATGACAGGGAGAAGGGCTGTGATGACAGGGAGAAGGGCTGTGGTGACAGGGAGAAGGGCTGTGATGACAGGGAGAAGGGCTGTGGTGACAGGGAGAAGGACAGGGAGAAGGGCTGTGATGACAGGGAGAAGGGCTGTGGTGACAGGGAGAAGGGCTGTGGTGACAGGGAGAAGGGCTGTGGTGACAGGGAGAAGGGTTGTGATGACAGGGAGAAGGGCTGTGATGACAGGGAGAAGGGCTGTGGTGACAGGGAGAAGGGCTGTGATGACAGGGAGAAGGGCTGTGGTGACAGGGAGAAGGGCTGTGGTGACAGGGAGAAGGGCTGTGGTGACAGGGAGAGGGAGAAGGGCTGGCTGGGCTGTGTGACAGGGAGAAGGGCTGTGGTGACAGGGAGAAGGGCTGTGGTGACAGGGAGAAGGGCTGTGGTGACAGGGAGAAGGGCTGTGGTGACAGGGAGAAGGGCTGTGGTGACAGGGAGAAGGGCTGTGATGACAGGGAGAAGGGCTGTGGTGACAGGGAGAAGGGCTGTGGGGACAGGGAGAAGGGCTGTGGTGACAGGGAGAAGGGTTGTGATGACAGGGAGAAGGGCTGTGATGACAGGGAGAAGGGCTGTGGTGACAGGGAGAAGGGTTGTGATGACAGGGAGAAGGGCTGTGGTGACAGGGAGAAGGGCTGTGGTGACAGGGAGAAGGGTTGTGATGACAGGGAGAAGGGCTGTGGTGACAGGGAGAAGGGCTGTGGTGACAGGGAGAAGGGCTGTGGTGACAGGGAGAAGGGTTGTGATCAGGGAGAAGGGCTGTGGTGACAGGGAGAAGGGCTGTGGTGACAGGGAGAAGGGCTGTGATGACAGGGAGAAGGGCTGTGGTGACAGGGAGAAGGGCTGTGGTGACAGGGAGAAGGGCTGTGGTGACAGGGAGAAGGGTTGTGATGACAGGGAGAAGGGCTGTGGTGACAGGGAGAAGGGTTGTGGTGACAGGGAGAAGGGCTGTGGTGACAGGGAGAAGGGCTGTGGTGACAGGGAGAAGGGCTGTGGTGACAGGGAGAAGGGCTGTGATGACAGGGAGAAGGGCTGTGGTCAGGGAGAAGGGTTGTGGTGACAGGGAGAAGGGCTGTGGTGACAGGGAGAAGGGCTGTGGTGACAGGGAGAAGGGCTGTGGTGACAGGGAGAAGGGCTGTGATGACAGGGAGAAGGGCTGTGGTGACAGGGAGAAGGGCTGTGATGACAGGGGTAGAGGATACTGATCTGGAGCAGGGATAGACAGGAGCTGGGGTTTGGGTAGAGGTATCAGAATCAGAATCACGTTTGTTGTCCTATGAGAGGAATAGTTCAGCACAATTCACACATGAATACATAAAACAAATAGAAAACGCAGCAAGAAACTAACAAGTCAGACATTTACAGCACCACCACTTGCCCATAGAGGGAAGCTTATTACAGTTGTTTATTATAGTGATTATCCCAGGGATGAAACTCCTCCCGAAGCGCCCAGCGCGACATTTCATTGTCCGTTATCTCCGACCTGATAGGAGGACATCAAAGCGGTGGTGAAGAGGGCGGTCTGGGCTTTGGACTAGATTGCGCTTTCATTAAGAAGTGAGAGTTTTAGAGCTGTCTTCAATCAGATCCTCTTCAGCCAACATCCTCATTGTGGTTGTTTTGGCGGTGTCAGAGGTGGAACTGCGTTAGAGCTGTCAAATCCACAAACGGCTCCTGGTATTCTACCTAAAGCGGACATTGCCATTGGCTGCACAGAGTCTCATTAAGAGAAATCCCATTCAGCCTTGTTTACAAGTTGGAACACTGGAATGTGAGCAGCATTATTTCTATATCGCCTACACTTTCTTATTCTGAACTTCTAACGCGAGTGGGACAGGTGTGGCTTCGTGACAATGATCAGGAGTAGCTGCTCACCGATTGGACAGCTCCAACGCAGTAGCACCTCAGACACCACCAAAACATCAGCTATGCGGGTGTCGGCTATCGCCGGTTAGCACTTGGATCTGATTGAATCTAGGCCTTGGAGTGGGGAGACTAATGAGTTTTGATGCCGTGTTTGGGATTGTTAACAGTTTGTTCCAGTGTGAAACTGTCAGCATGTTATAATAACAGATGCTGCCCTAGATGAGTAGTGGTTTGATGATGCTCCGGTATAGTATAGAATGAGGGGAGCATTTCAACAGCGTACATATGAGACTGTCAGCATGTGTTTAGTGGAGGTGTGCAGGAGGAGCGCAGCACAAGTGGCCCCCAGGGGCCTTGGCCAGCCATATTGTGGTTGTAGAAGGTTGGGGGCCGAACAGAAGATGCCTAATTAAAATGCTAATTAGCCTGGCTGCATCTGAAGTCTCTCTGTCTCTCTGTCTCTCTCAATTAAATTTGATTTATTGGCAATGTAACAATGTACATATTGCCAAAGCTTACTTTGTCAACGGGACAACAGCAACAACAATAACCAAGGGTCAAAAACCATACAATGAACAATAACAATAAGTATACAGTAGAGGACATGTGCAGGTTGATTGGTCTGTCAGACACTGTCCCTCATCCTATGGCAGGCAGCAATGTAGTGCGCTACCAACCCACAGCTCTCTGTGTCCTTCCCCAACAGGACGGGTTGCCTATCCTCATCAGAGAGGTCTTTGAAACCTTGCATAAGGGTTTCAAATTTGGATAAATGACACTCTCTTTACATTTTGTCATATTCTTTCTCTCTTTCTGTCTCTCTCTCTTCTTTCTCTATCTGTCTCTGTGTCTCTTTCTCTCAGTCTCTCTTTTGTCTATCTTTCTGTCTCTCTCTCTTTCTGTCTCTCTCTCTTTCTGTCTCTCTATCTCTCCCTCTTCTCTGTCTCTCCCTCTTCTGTCTCCCTCTCTCTCACTTCTCTGTCTCTCCCTCTTATCTGTCTCTCCCTCTTCTCTGTCTCTCTCCCTCTTCTCTGTCTCTCCCTCTTCTCTGTCTCTCTATCTTCTCTGTCTCTCCCTTTTCTCTGTCTCTCTCTCTTCTCTGTCTCTCCCTCTTCTCTCTCTCTCTCTTCTCTGTCTCTCCCTCTTCTGTCTCTCCTCTCTCTCTCTTCTCTGTCTCTCCCTCTTCTCTGTCTCTCCCTCTCCCTCTTCTCTGTCTCTCCTCTTCTCTGTCTCTCCCTCTTCGCTGTCTCTCCCTCTTCTCTGTCTCTCTCTCTTCTCTGTCTCTCCATCTTCTATCGCTCCCCTCTTCTCTGTCTCTCCCTCTTCTCTGTCTCTCCCTCTTCTGGCTCTCCCTCTTCTGTCTCTCCCTCTTCTCTGTCTCTCTCTCTTCTCTGTCTCTCTCTCTTCTCTGTCTCTCCCTCTTCTCTGTCTCTCTCTCTTCTCTGTCTCTCCCTCTCTCCCTCTCTCTCTTCTCTGTCTCTCCCTCTTCTCTGTTTCTCCCTCTCTCTCTTCTATATCTCTCCCTCTTCTCTGTCTCTCGCTCTTCTGTCTCTCTCTCTTCTCTGTCTCTCACTCTTCTCTGTCTCTCTCTCTTCTCTGTCTCTCACTCTTCTCTGTCTCTCTCTCTTCTCTGTCTCTCCCTCATCTCTGTCTATCCCTCTTCTCTGTCTCTCTCTCTCTTTCTCTCCCTCTTCTCTGTCTCTCCCTCATCTATGTCTCTCCCTCTTCTCTGTCTCTCCCTCTTCTCTGTCTCTCCCTCTTCTCTGTCTCTCACTCTTGTCTGTCTCTCCCTCTCTTCTCTGTCTCTCTCTCTTCTCTGTCTCTCCCTCTTCGCTGTCTCTCTCTCTTCTCTGTCTCTCTCTCTTCTCTGTCTCTCACTCTTCTCTGTCTCTCTTTCTTCTCTGTCTCCCCCTCTTCTCTGTCTATTTCTCTCTCTGTCTCTTTCTCTCTCTGTCTCTCTCTCTCTCTTTCTCTATCTATCTCTTTCTCTATCTATCTCTCCCTCATCTCTGTCTCTCCCTCTTTTCTGTCTCTCCCTCTTCTCTGTCTCTCCCTCTTCTCTGTCTCTCTCTCTTCTCTGTCTCTCCCTCTTCTCTGTCTCTCCCCCTTCTCTGTCTCTCCCTCTTCTCTGTCCCTCCCTCTTCTCTGTCTCTCACTCTTCTCTGTCTCTCCCTCTTCTCTCTCTCCCTCTTCTCTGTCTCTCCCTCTTCTCTGTCTCTCCCTCTTCTCTGTCTCTCCCTCTTCTCTGTCTCTCCCTCTTTTGTCTATCCCTCTTTTATGTCTCTCCCTCTTCTCTGTCTCTCCCTCTTCTCTGTCTCTCCCTCTTCTCTGTCTCTCCCTCTTCTCTCTCTCCCTCTTCTCTGTCTCTCCCTCTTCTCTCTCTCTCTTCTCTGTCTCTCCCTCTTCTCTCTCTCTTCTCTGTCTCTCTCTCTTCTCTCTTCTCTGTCTCTCTCTCTTCTCTGTCTATCTTCTCTGTCTCTCTCTTCTCTGTCTCTCCCTCTTCTCTGTCTCTCTATCTTCTCTGTCTCTCCCTCTTCTCTGTCTCTCTCTCTTCTCTGTCTCTCTCTCTTCTCTGTCTCTCCCTCTTCTCTGTCTCTCTCTCTTCTCTGTCTCTCCCTCTTCTGTCTCTCCCTCTCTCTCTTCTCTGTCTCTCCCTCTTCTCTGTCTCTCCCTCTCTCTCTTCTCTGTCTCTCCCTCTTCGCTGTCTCTCCCTCTTCTCTGTCTCTCTCTCTTCTCTGTCTCTCCGTCTTCTGTCGCTCCCTCTTCTCTGTCTCTCCCTCTTCTCTGTCTCTCCCTCTTCTGGCTCTCCCCTCTTCTGTCTCTCCCTCTTCTCTGTCTCTCTCTCTTCTCTGTCTCTCTCTCTTCTCTGTCTCTCCCTCTTCTCTGTCTCTCTCTCTTCTCTGTCTCTCCCTCTTCTGTCTCTCCCTCTCCCTCTTCTCTGTCTCTCCCTCATCTATGTCTCTCCCTCTTCTCTGTCTCTCCCTCTTCTCTGTCTCTCCCTCTTCTCTGTCTCTCACTCTTGTCTGTCTCTCCCTCTCTTCTCTGTCTCTCTCTCTTCTCTGTCTCTCCCTCTTCGCTGTCTCTCTCTCTTCTCTGTCTCTCTCTCTTCTCTGTCTCTCACTCTTCTCTGTCTCTCTTTCTTCTCTGTCTCCCCCTCTTCTCTGTCTATTTCTCTCTCTGTCTCTTTCTCTCTCTGTCTCTCTCTCTCTCTTTCTCTATCTATCTCTTTCTCTATCTATCTCTCCCTCATCTCTGTCTCTCCCTCTTTTCTGTCTCTCCCTCTTCTCTGTCTCTCCCTCTTCTCTGTCTCTCTCTCTTCTCTGTCTCTCCCTCTTCTCTGTCTCTCCCCCTTCTCTGTCTCTCCCTCTTCTCTGTCTCTCCCTCTTCTCTGTCTCTCACTCTTCTCTGTCTCTCCCTCTTCTCTCTCTCCCTCTTCTCTGTCTCTCCCTCTTCTCTGTCTCTCCCTCTTCTCTGTCTCTCCCTCTTCTCTGTCTCTCCCTCTTTTGTCTATCCCTCTTTTATGTCTCTCCCTCTTCTCTGTCTCTCCCTCTTCTCTGTCTCTCCCTCTTCTCTGTCTCTCCCTCTTCTCTGTCTCTCCCTCTTCTCTCTCTCCCTCTTCTCTGTCTCTCCCTCTTCTCTCTCTCCCTCTTCTCTGTCTCTCCCTCTTCTCTCTCTCTCTTCTCTGTCTCTCTCTCTTCTCTCTTCTCTGTCTCTCTCTCTCTCTCTGTCTATCTTCTCTGTCTCTCTCTCTCTGTCTCTCCCTCTTCTCTGTCTCTCTATCTTCTCTGTCTCTCCCTCTTCTCTGTCTCTCTCTCTTCTCTGTCTCTCTCTTCTCTGTCTCTCCCTCTTCTCTGTCTCTCTTCTCTGTCTCTCCCTCTTCTGTCTCTCCCTCTCTCTCTCTTCTCTGTCTCTCCCTCTTCTCTGTCTCTCCCTCTCTCTCTTCTCTGTCTCTCCCTCTTCGCTGTCTCTCCCTCTTCTCTGTCTCTCTCTCTTCTCTGTCTCTCCGTCTTCTGTCGCTCCCTCTTCTCTGTCTCTCCCTCTTCTCTGTCTCTCCCTCTTCTGGCTCTCCCTCTTCTGTCTCTCCCTCTTCTCTGTCTCTCTCTCTTCTCTGTCTCTCTCTCTTCTCTGTCTCTCCCTCTTCTCTGTCTCTCCCTCTCTCCCGCTCCCTCTTCTCTGTCTCTCCCTCTCTCGTCTCTCTCTCCCTCTTCTCTGTCTCTCACTCTTCTCTGTCTCTCCCTCTTCTCTGTCTCTCTCTTCCTGTCTCTCCCTCTCTCCCTCTCTCTCTCTTCTCTGTCTCTCCCTCTTCTCTGTCTCTCCCTCTCTCTCTTCTATCTCTCCCTCTTCTCTGTCTCTCTCTCTTCTCTGTCTCTCCCTCTCTCTCCTCTTTCTCTGTCTCTCCTCTTCTCTGTCTCTCCCTCTCTCTCTCTCTATGTCTCTCCCTCTTCTCTGTCTCTCTCTCTTCTCTGTCTCTCCCTCTCTCCCTCTCTCTCTTCTCTGTCTCTCCCTCTTCTCTGTCTCTCCCTCTCTCTCTTCTATGTCTCTCCCTCTTCTCTGTCTCTCACTCTTCTCTGTCTCTCCCTCTTCTCTGTCTCTCGCTCTTCTCTGTCTCCTCTCTCTGTCTCTTCTCTGTCTCTCCTCTTCTCTGTCTCTCTCTCTTCTCTGTCTCTCACTCTTCTCTGTCTCTCTCTCTCTCTGTCTCTCACTCTTCTCTTTCTCTCCCTCTTCTCTGTCTCTCCCTCTTCTGTCTCTCTCTCTTCTCTGTCTCCCCCTCTTCTCTGTCTCTCTTCTTTGTCTCTCTCTTCTCTGTCTCTCCCTCTTCTCTGTCTCTCTCTTCTCTGTCTCTCCCTCTTCTCTGTCCTTCTCTCTTCTCTGTCTCTCCCTCTTCTCTGTCTCTCCCTCTTCTCTGTCTCTCCCTCTCTTCTATGTCTCTCCCTCTTCTCTGTCTCTCAATCTTCTCTGTCTCTCCCTCTTCTCTGTCTCTCGCTCTTCTCTGTCTCTCTCTCTCCTCTGTCTCTCACTCTTCTATGTCTCTCTCTCTTCTCTGTCTCTCACTCTTCTCTGTCTCTCTCTCTCTCTCTTTCTCTCCCTCTTCTCTGCCTCTCCCTCTTCTCTGTCTCTCACTCTTCTCTGTCTCTCCCTCTTCTCTCCCTCTCTCTCGTCTCTGTCTCTCCCTCTTCTCTGTCTCTCCCTCTCTCTCTTCTCTGTCTCTCCCTCTTCGCTGTCTCTCCCTCTTCTCTGTCTCTCTCTCTTCTCTGTCTCTCCGTCTTCTGTCGCTCCCTCTTCTTTGTCTCTCCCTCTTCTCTGTCTCTCCCTCTTCTGGCTCTCCATCTTCTGTCTCTCCCTCTTCTCTGTCTCTCACTCTTCTCTGTCTCTCCCTCTTCTCTGTCTCTCTCTCTTCTCTGTCTCTCCCTCTCTCCTCTCTCTCTCTTCTCTCCCTGTCTCTCCCTGTTCTCTGTCTCTCTCTCTTCTCTGTCTCTCCCTCTCTCTCTTCTCTGTCTCTCCTGTTCTCTGTCTCTCCCTCTCTCTCTTCTCTGTCTCTCGCTCTTCTGTCTCTCCCTCTTCTCTGTCTCTGTCTCTCCCTCTTCTCTGTCTCTCCCTCTTCTCTCTCTCCCTCTTCTCTCCCTCTTTCTCTCTCTCTCTCTGTATCTCTCTCTTCTCTGTTTCTCCCTCTTCTCTGTCTCTCTCTTCTCTGTCTCTCTCTCTTCACTGTCTGTCCCTCTTCTCTCTCTCCCTCTTCTCTGTCTCTCCCTCTTCTGTCTCTCTTTCTTCTCTGTCTCCCCCTCTTCTCTGTCTCTTTCTCTCTCTGTCTCTTTCTCTCTCTGTCTCTCTCTCTCTCTTTCTCTCTCTATCTCTCCCTCATCTCTGTCTCTCCCTCATCTCTGTCTCTCCCTCTTTTCTGTCTCTCCCTGTTCTCTGTCTCTCCCCCTTCTCTGTCTCTCCCTCATCTCTGTCTCTCCCTCTTCTCTGTCTCTCCCTCTTCTCTGTCTCTCACTCTTCTCTGTCTCTCACTCTTCTCTGTCTCTCCCTCTTTTGTCTATCCCTCTTTTATGTCTCTCCCTCTTCTCTGTCTCTCCCTCTTCTCTGTCTCTCCCTCTTCTCTGTCTCTCCCTCTTCTCTGTCTCTCCCTCTTCTCCTCTCTCTCTCCTCTTCTCTGTCTCTCCCTCTTCTCTCTCTCTTCTCTGTCTCTCTCTCTTCTCTCTTCTCTGTCTCTCTCTTCTCTGTCTATCTTCTCTGTCTCTCTCTTCTCTGTCTCTCCTCTTCTCTGTCTCTCTCTCTTCTCTGTCTCTCCCTCTTCTGTCTCTCCCTCTCTCTCTTTCTCTGTCTCTCCCTCTTCTCTGTCTCTCTCTCTTCTCTGGCTCTCCCTCTTCTCTGTCTCTCTCTCTTCTCTGTCTCTCCCTCTTCTGTCTCTCCCTCTCTCTCTTTTCTGTCTCTCCCTCTTCTCTGTCTCTCCCTCTCTCTCTTCTCTGTCTCTCCCTCTTCGCTGTCTCTCCCTCTTTATCTCTCCTCTCTTCTCTGTCTCTCCGTCTTCTGTCTCCCTCTTCTCTGTCTCTCCCTCTTCTCTGTCTCTCCCTCTTCTGGCTCTCCCCTCTTCTGTCTCTCCCTCTTCTCTGTCTCTCTCTCTTCTCTGTCTCTCTCTCTCTCTCTGTCTCTCCTCTTCTCTGTCTCTCCCTCTCTCCCTCTCCCTCTTCTCTGTCTCTCCCTCTCTCTCTCTCTCTCTCTCTCTCTTCTCTGTCTCTCCTCTTCTCTGTCTCTCCTTTCTCTGTCTCTCTCTCTCCTCTGTCTCTTCCTCTCTCCCTCTCTCTCTTTCTCTGTCTCTCCCTCTTCTCTGTCTCTCCCTCTTCTCTCTCTCTTTCTATGTCTCTCCCTCTTCTCTGTCTCTCTCTCTTCTGTCTCTCCTCTCTCTGTCTCTCTTCTCTGTCTCTCCCTCTTCTCTGTCTCTCCCTCTCTCTCTTCTATCTCTCTCCCTCTTCTCTCTCTCTCACTCTTCTCTGTCTCTCCCTCTTCTCTGTCTCTCGCTCTCTTCTCTGTCTCTCTCTCTTCTCTGTCTCTCACTCTTCTCTGTCTCTCTCTCTCTGTCTCTCACTCTTCTGTCTCTCTCTCTCTCTCTCTCTTCTCTCTCCCTCTTCTCTGTCTCTCCCGCTTCTCTGTCTCTCACTCTTCTCTGTCTCTCCCTCTTCTCTGTCTCTCTCTCTTCTCTGTCTCTCCCTCTTCTCTGTCTCTCACTCTTCTCTGTCTCTCCCTCTTCTCTCTCTCTCTCTCGTCTCTGTCTCTCCCTCTTCTCTGTCTCTCCTCTCTCTCTCTCTCTGTCTCTCCTCTTCGCTGTCTCTCCCTCTTCTCTGTCTCTCTCTCTTCTCTGTCTCTCCGTCTTCTGTCTCTCCCTCTTCTCTGTCTCTCCCTCTTCTCTGTCTCTCCCTCTTCTGGCTCTCCCTCTTCTGTCTCTCTCTCTTCTCTCTCTCTCTGTCTCTCTTCTCTGTCTCTCTCTGTCCTCTCTCTCTCTCTCTCTCTCTCCCTCTTCTCTGTCTCTCTCTCTCTCTCTTCTATGTCTCTCTTCTTCTCTGTCTCTCCCTCTTCTCTGTCTCTCCCTCTTCTCTGTCTCTCGCTCTTCTCTGTCTCTCTCTCTTCTCTGTCTCTCACTCTTCTCTGTCTCTCTCTCTCTCTCTGTCTCTCACTCTTCTCTGTCTCTCTCTCTCTCTCTCTGTCTCTCTTTCTCTCCCTCTTCTCTGTCTCTCCCTCTTCTCTGTCTCTCACTCTTCTCTGTCTCTCCCTCTTCTCTGTCTCTCCCTCTTCTCTGTCTCTCTCTCTTCTCTGTCTCCCCCTCTTCTCTGTCTCTCTTCTTTGTCTCTCTCTTCTCTGTTTCTCCCTCTTCTCTGTCTCTCTCTTCTCTGTCTCTCCCTCTTCTCTGTCCTTCTCTCTTCTCTGTCTCTCCCTCTTCTCTGTCTCTCCCTCTTCTCTGTCTCTCTCTCTTCTCTGTCTCTCCCTCTTCTCTGTCTCTCCCTCTTCTCTGTCTCTCCCTCTGCTCTGTCTCTCTCTCTCTCTCTGTCTCTCTCTCTCTCTCCTCTCCCTCTTCTCTGTCTCTCTCTCTTCTCTGTCTCTCCCTCTTCTCTGTCTCTCCGTCTCTCTCTCTCTGTCTCTCTCTCTCTGTCTCTTTCTCTCTCTGTCTCTCTCTCTTTCTCTCTCTCTCTCTCTCCCTCTTCTTTGTCTCTCTGTCTCTCTCTCTCTGTGTCTGTCTCTTTCTCTCTCTCTCTCTCTCTTTCTCTCTCTCTATCTCTCCCTCTTCTCTGTCTCTCCCTCTTCTTTGTCTCTCTGTCTCTTTCTCTCTCTGTCTCTTTCTCTCTCTGTCTCTCTCTCTCTCTTTCTCTCTCTATCTCTCCCTCATCTCTGTCTCTCCCTCATCTCTGTCTCTCCCTCTTTTCTGTCTCTCCCTCTTCTCTGTCTCTCCCCCTTCTCTGTCTCTCCCTCTTCTCTGTCTCCCTCTTCTCTGTCTCTCCCCTTCTCTGTCTCTCCCTCTTCTCTGTCTCTCCCTCTTCTCTGTCTCTCCTCTTCTCTGTCTCTCCCTCTTCTCTCTCCCTCTTCTCTGTCTCTCCCTCTTCTCTCTCTCTTCTCTGTCTCTCTCTTTTCTCTCTTCTCTGTCTCTCTCTCTTCTCTGTCTATCTTCTCTGTCTCCCTCTT